>NC_045455.1:38997580-39011830 GCF_002776525.5 Piliocolobus tephrosceles
TTTTTTTTTTTTTTGCATTTTTAGTAGAAACAGGTTTCACCATGTTAGCCAGGTTGGTCTCGATCTCTCGACCTCGTGATTTGCCCGACTTGGCCTCCCAAAGTGCTGGGATTACAGGTGTGAGCCACCACACCCGGCCGGAAAGTGCATACTTTTCTCTACAAGTAGCTGGTAAAGGCAGCCTGTTGCCCAAGGAAGGACAGTGACTAGGCAGTATAGTGCCCCTGATGGCCTTCTTTTTGGTGGGGCATCTCTTTTCTGCCTTTTCCAGATCTGAGAAAATCTTCCTTTCTAGTAGAAAGGGAATTTGAGTGAAAGCATTCTTTGTCTGGGACATATTCAAAGGGACTGAGTAAGTGACTGGTGGTGAGAATCTGTTCTGATTTCATTTGTCTCTGGCAGGGCCTAGTGGCAATTTAATATTCTTTATTATTATTTTACATGCAACTTCCTAGCTTATGATTCCTGTCAGGACTGTGTATTATTATCCATTAGTCATTTCTCTTGGGTTGGCCTATAATGCTTCAAAGGAGGGCTGGTGTATTTCAGTAATTTTGCTTACAATTTGATTTGTGTTCTCTAGAATCCCAATTTAGTTTCATCAGCACATTTCAGTGTACAGCAGCTGGGCCCCTGGATGGGATCATTTACATACGTTAGCAGCTGAAATCTGAGCATCAGGAGCCCAGGATCTGGCCAGATATTTTTCCTAGAGCCTCACCTGACTTTTTGTTTTTTTTTTCCAGGAAAATTTTATTTTGTTCTTTTTGACCTTAAAAATGTTTTAACTAATAAATTTAAGTCCTTTGATTAGGTCATACATTTGCACAGATCGTACATTTAAAAGTATATAAAGGTGTACAGTGAAAATCTCCCTCCAGCCTGGTTTCCTTTTCATCCATTTCCCACTCCTTTTCCCCAATGACTAACCATTGTATTTAATTTCTTAGGCAGCATTTAGAGATTTTATGAACACTGAAGCAAATATGAATATACATTTTACCCCACATTATTTTCACACAAGTAGAAGCATAATGTGTACATTGTTCTGTATCCAAGTTTTTTTCATTAAATAATATATTTGGGAGATTTGTTCATATTAGAGCATAAAAAGCTTTCTTATTTTTTTTTACACTTGCATGGAGAATATGTGACTTCTTCATATGGAAATACATATGTTTAACTTCTTGGGATCAGTGATCTATCCAACGTGGTGTTGTCTTTTTGACTGTGGCACCAAAAAACATTTTGTGGCATCATGGGATGGCTGTCTTCTTTGAAATAGCTTCCTAGCATTTAAAAATTTTTAACTGGCACAGGCCGGGCACGGTGGCTCACGCCTGTGATCCCAGCACTTTGGGAGGCCGAGATAGGTCAGGAGATCGAGACCATCCTGGCTAACACGGTGAAACCCCCTCTCTACTAAAAATACAAAAAATTAGCTGGGCGTGGTGGCAGGTGCCTGTAGTCCCAGCTACTTGGGAGGCTGAGGCAGGAGAATGGTGTGCACCCAGGAGGCAGAGCTTGCAGTGAGCTGGGATCACACCACTGCCCTCCAGCCTGAGTGACAGAGCGAGACTCCCTCAAAAAAAAAAAAAAAAAAAAATTAACTGGCATATAATAATGGTACATATTTGTGGTGTACACTGTGATGTTTTGACATATGCATATATTGTATAATAATCTAGTAATCAAATTGGGGTATTAGCATGTCTGTCACATCACATTTATCCTTTCTTTGTGGTGAGAACATTCAAAATCCTTTCTTCTAGCTATTCTGAAATATAAAATATAATATTGTTAATCACAGTCACTCTACTGTGCAATAGGACACCAGAAGTTATTCCTCCTATCTAATGGTAACTTTGCACCCATTGATGAACCTCCAAATTAATAGTAAAATGTCCACATTACCCCAAGCAATCTACAGTTTCAATGCAATCCCTATCAGGATACCAAAGATATCTCAAAGAAACAGAAAAACAATCCTAAAATTCATATGGAACTACTCCAAATAGCCAAAGCAATCTTGACCAAAAAGAACAAAGCAGGAGGCATCACACTACCTGACTTCAAAATAATACAAAGCTATAGTAACCAACACAGCATGAGACTGGTATGAAAACAGACACATAGACATGTGGAATAGAATAGAGAAGCCAGAAATAAATTCATACACTTATAGTGAACTGATTTTTGGCAAAAGTGTCAAGAACACACCATGGAGAAAGGACGGTCTCTTCAATAAATGGTCCTGGGAAAACTGGATATCTACATGCAGAAAAATGAAGCCAGACTTCTATCTCTCACCATATACAAAATCAATTCAAAATGGCTTGAAGACCTGAAACTGTAAAACTTCTAGAAGAAAACACTTCATGATATGGTTGTGGACAAAGATTTTTTTGGGTAAGACCTCAAAAGCACAGGCAACATAGGCAAAAATAAACAAATGAGATGACATCAAATTAAATTGATGTTGCGGCAAAGGAAACAAACAACGGAGTGAAGAGACAGCCTACAAAATGGGGGAAAGTGTTTGCAAACCATACATCTGATAAGGGGTTAATATAAAAAATGTGAAAGGAACTCAACTCAATAACAAATACTCAAATAATCTGATTAGAAATGGTAGAAGACCTAAATAGACATTTCTCAAAAGAAAACAGAACAATGAACAGTGGGTCTATGAAAAATGCTCAACATGATTAATCATCAGGGAAATGCAAATTAACACCACGGTGAGCTATCTCCTCACACATTAGGATGGTTGTTATGAGAAAGACAAGAGGTAAGTATTGGCAAAGGTGTGAGGAAAAGGAAACCCTTGTATACTGTTTGTGGGAATGTAAATGTGGGAATGTAAAGTACAGCCATTATGGAAAGTAGTATAGAGGTTCCTCAAATTAACAATGGTACATATTTATGGAGTATAATGTGATGTTTTGATACATACATACATTAGAACTATTATATAGAACTGTTGTATGACCCAGAAATCTCACTCCTGAATATACATCTTCAGGAAATAAAATCCGTATCTCCAGGAGATATCTGCACCCCCATGTTTATTGCAGCTTTATTCACAGTAGACAAGATATGTAATCAATCTAAGTGTCCATCAACAGATGAATAGATAAATAAAAAGTGTATATACACAATGGAAAAAGGAAGGAAATCCATAAAATCCTTTATAAAAGAAGGAAATCCTGTCATTTGTGGCAAAATGATAAACCTGGAGAACACTGTGTTTAGTAAAATAAGCCAGTTACAGAAAGGCAAATACTGCATGATTTCACTTACACATGGAATCTAAAGAAGTTGAACTTGTAGAAGTAGAGAAGAGAATGGTGGTTACCAGAGGCTGGTGGAGGGGTGGGTAAGGAGAGATTGGTTAATGAGTACAAAGTGGTCTGACTTTTTGCAATAAAGTCTGCCTTCCTATTTGTAACTATCTGTGTCAGTGGTGCTATCATGTGGATGATTTTTACAAAACATAGGTGTCTAGGCAACTTTTGAGCTGCAATGCTTTTATGAAAAGTCTTACAGAATAATCAGAGAACATGTTCTGTCCTACTTCACTGTCAGGTGAAAATATTGCCCCCTCACATTAGAAATATCTTTCTTGTTAGATATATAATAGGGGAATCAATTTCTTAATTGGTCAGTAATTGCCTTGAAGGCAGATAATTCATTGACCTAAAAATCATTGTGATTGAGACCCTGAGCATGACTTTCCAAACAGCTGACATTACACAGCCATGACACGAGAAGGGTATTGTGTGAGGCTTGTGCATAACTCAGGTTTCTTTTCACCATTTTCTTTACTTCCATTTAAATGCTTTAACTGTGGTCTTGCTCTGTGTAGTAGGCTGAAAAATGATATCCTTTTCCCCAAAGGTATCTACATCCTAATTCTGGAACCGGTAATCATGAATAAAGTGGCTTTGCAGATGTTAAGGATTTTGATATAAGGAGATTATTCTGGGTATCCTTGTGGGCCGTAAGTGCTATCAGAACTGTCCTTACAAAGGGGAGGCAGAGGGAGATTTGAACACAGACAGACCAGGAGGAGGCCATGTTATCACAGAGGCAGAGATCGCAATGATACGGCTGTAAGTGAAAGAACGCTGTAGCCACCAGAAACTGTAAGAGGCAAGGAATGCATTTTTCCCTAGAGGGAGGGTGGCCCTCCCAACACCTTAATCTCAGCATAGTAAAACTGATTTTGGACATCTGGCCTCTGGAATGTGAGAGAATGTATTTCTGTTATTTTAAGCCACCAAGTGTGTGGCAATTTGTTTCAGCAGTCATAGGAAATGAATATAGTTTTGGAGAGTTTACCCTGTCATTCTTGGACAGGTAGTTTATTTATAGATTCATGATTCTAGTATTTTAATGGCGCTATATATATATTTTTCACTCCTGGAAATGGATTGTTAATTTACTTTATATTTTTCATTTGGTATCTCATTTGTAATCCATTTATTTTACTGAGTGTTTTCTGTTTGGGCAACTGATGACCAGCAGAGTAGATGAAATGTGTAGGATCATTGGATCTGCTTAAGTGGTTTGCAGATATGGAACAAAACATATAAATAAGTAACTTAGAAGACTCAATATTCCAAGAAGGAGAGTGAATATTCTCTGCTATGTTTTAAACATTTCTCATTTCACTGCTTTACTCCCCTTTCCAGTTTCTGTGAGATAGATAGAGGCACTGTATCTTATCAGCATAAACTAGTGTTCTGTAAGGTACCTTAGAATGGAAATTACACTCTTTAGAGTGGCTACTGGTATGAGTTACAGAGTATTGTAATTCTGGGCTAAAGTGGGGAAAACACAGTCAGGGTGTCCTTATCCTCTTTAATCAATAGCAGAATACTGTCAGGCTTCACCTTTACTTCCTCTGCTATTATTTGGCCATGATTCACTGGGGCTGGCTTGTGAGTTATACGACACTGTAATATAGATGTCACTGAGGATAATGTGGGCTTTGAGGGGAGCCTATTTTTACACCAGTTGTGGTACTCAGTGAAATGTTTCAGAAAAGCTAATGGATTTTTAGTTTCAGCCAAAGGGCCTAGAAATATGGATGAAACAAACTGCTAGGAATTTGAAAAATGTTCTTCATAAAAGTACTTCATGAATTTTTATATTAAAAACCAGAGAAATATAATTCTTTTTATAGTCATTGACCCCTCATTGTAACTGCTTCTTATAGGGGACAGTCAGAACTTTATAATCAACTTGGAAAAACTGAAATGGTTTTATTTTGCAAAGAATTTTAATACATGCTGTATGAGGCTATGTGTTTGCTACACAATATCAATAAGCAAATATTTTTTGAAGACTTACAACTTTATAACAAAAATTATTAAGTAAATTCTCAGTTAAATGTACATGATCTATTTTCCCAAAAACCATGGGAGAACTCTCTTCAAAGTTAGGTGTGTTAGTTTGTTCATGCATTGCTGTGAAGCAATACCTGAACTGGGTAATTTATAAAGAAAAGATGTTTCGTTGGCCCATGGTTCTCCAGGCTTTACAGGAACCATAGCAGCTTCTGCTTTGGGGAGGCTTCAGAAAGCTTCCAATCATGTCAGAAAGTGAAGGGAGAGCAGGCACATCACATGGTTGGAGGAGCAAGAGAGATTGGAGGGAGGTGGTGCCACACAATTTTAAAGAACCAGATCTGGGAGGCTGAGGTGGGCAGATAGATCACTTGAGGCCAGGAGTTTGAGACCAGCCTGGCCAACATGATGAAACCCTATCTCTACTAAAAATACAAAAAATTATCCAGGTATGATGACATGTATCTGTAATTCCAGCTACTCAGGAGGCTGAGGTAGGAGAATTGCTTAAACCTGGGGGATGGAGGTTGCAGTGCACCAGGATCACATGACTGCCCTCCAGCCTGGGCAACAGAGTGAAACTCTGTCTCAAAACAAGAAAAAAAAGAAAACAAAAACAACCAGGTCTCATGAGCACTCACTCATGATTGTGAAGACAGTACCAACGGGGATGGTGCCAAACCAGTCATGAGAAATCTGTCCCCATGATCCAGTCACCTCCCATCTCAACACTGGGGATTACAATTTGACATGAGATTTGCTGGGGACACCGGTCCAAACCACATCAATAGGTTTGAGTCATTTGTAAATGTACACTGAATGCTTAATCCTGTTTGTGGGAAGTACCTAGTACTTTACAGTTTTCACATGGTCTCTCCCTTCCTTCCATAATTCATTCTAAGGCACTGCAGAAAGTATTGATTGAAGAAAATATGACAATGTCTTTGATATAAAATATTTAATTAAAGCCCTTATGAAGTTTCAGAGATACAAAGCAGTTGTGAGCAAGGTGGGCCTGAGATCAAATTGAGAGAGAAGCTTCTTACTTCAGAATGGATTCCCCTAAACCTCTCACTATGTTGAGAGATGGGTTATACATGTATAATTTTTATTTGTAAAATAAACCTTTGATAGTGGAAATGATGAAAAATAATTATAGGCTCCTCTGAAGGGACAATCTGAGAACTAACCAGAGAGATGACTAATGAATTATGGATTTTATTTTCCAATGAAATCTCTTCTGTCACAGTTCCCTGAGAAATTTTATATTGTGTGTATTGAAGAAAATGAAAATCATCTAACAACACTCTGTTGTTCATTTGTTTATTTTATCTAAGAAAAAAACCTCAATATTTTTTGTACAACTAATTCAATACAATTATCCTATAACCAGCCAAAAAATGTGCCAGAATAGCATGGTAGAGATATATGCTTTATATGATCAGTATTTTAAAACATGAGTAAATACAATTTTATTAATTGAAACTATGATGAAAGCAGATGAAACTAGGATGAAAACATACTCCACCTGAGTAAATTTTCTTTAACTGAAGCAATACACCTTAACTTACCTACTTAATATACTAAAAATACGAGAAGGTAGATAGTGAAATGATCTTAGATAAAGTTGAAATTTGCTAAGCTAAAATAATGAAATGGTTGATTGGGTTGTGGAAAAGGAGAGGAAAGAAGGGAAATAGAAATTTAGTTTCCTTGAATTTAGAGTAAAATGAGATTTGTGTTCAGAGAAGTGATGTGAGTACCTGGTCTATATCTGGAGGGAAGGAAAGGTGGAATCGATTGTAGGGAAGGTGAGAAATAACAATTTTGGTTTTTTAGAAATCACATGTAAGTATTTCCTTGCAACCCTCCAGAGGCCGTGCCTTTGCTGCATGCTGTGAGTCCTGCTGCTAACTTCTGACTTCCTACTGTTTTGAGTTCTTGACATTGGCACTTCCCAGCTCTCACACTTTGTCAGAAGTCCTGGCTATCTAAGAACCAGGCTGCTGGAGCTGAGATTCTCATTGGATTGTCAGCCAGAGAAGGTGTGATAGAGTGGAAAACGTAGGATTTCGACACAGGAGACCTAGTTTTGAATCCTGGCACTAACACTTATTAACTGTGACCTTGGCGAGTCGTTTATCTTCTTTGTGCTTCAGTTTTCTTACTATAAAATGGAAGGACCTCATAGTTTTTTTTTTTTTTTTTTTGAACACTACGTTAAATAGCATATATAAATGTTACTAAAAGTGATTTGTAAGTGGTAAGAAATCAATCCTTTTTTTTTTCTTTCTAAAGAACACCTTTTTGTTCAGCCAGTCATTGAATCATCTTCTCTTGGTGGCAGTGTGTATTCTAAAGTTTCTTTGGAGATATTACACAAATATTTTATTATTGTAAAATAATAATTGGGCTGGGAATGGTGGCTCATGCCTGTAATCTCAGCACTTTGGAAGGCTAAGGTGGGAGATTCTCTTGAGGCCAGGAGTTTGAGACCAGCCTGGGCAACAAAGCAGGACCCCATCTCTACAAAAAGAAAAAAAAAAAAAAATTTAGCCAGGTGTTGTAACACCTGCCTATAGTCCCAGACACTTGGAATACTGAGGCTGGAGGATCGCCTGAGTCCAAGAGTTCAAGCCTGCAGTGAGCTATGATTGCGCCACTGCACTCTACCTGAGAAACAGTGAAACTCCATCAGAAAACAAAAGAGCAGAAGAATTAAGGACCTGGTATGTGCATGTGCCTGCAGGTACATATCATATATTTTGGGGCATATTTTCTTTTCCTTTCTTCTTTTTTCCATATTTTTTTTTCTCATGAACTACTTAGAGAAAGGTGGATGAGTTAATTTTCAGACTGGACTAACTTGGGCTGAGGTTAGAGAGATTAGCACAAATTTGGATGTTGGCATTTTGCTGTCAACAGGAACTCCAGACAAAGTTTTGTATTTTGTTTTGGTTGCTACAGTTTGGTTATTTTGGTGACTCTTCATTTTTAAGCACCTATTCTTACTTCCTACCATTTTCCATTTTTGCCTCCAGAGAAGCAATACATCATGATGTTTGTGCAGTTGACCAGACCAGGTTATCTCAAAAACCCATTTCCCAAGAGCTAAGACATGCCTTAGGCTTATGTTTCTTAAGAGGAATTTCCCTGTACAAAGAGGAGTGAGTAACCCCATTATAGGGTAAGCAGGGATGGGGAAAGACCTCTTCCAACTTTTCTCTTCCTTTAAGTGTGATCCTTGCCAGAATTTGTAGGTGGAGGCCAGGATTTGCAAATGTAGGCAACAGACATCATATATTTAAATAAATGAATTAGCTGCCAATTTTTCAAATTCCAGATCTAGATTCGGGTTTCTCTGGGAAAGGTCTGTAACATCTCAGCAGGGTAACAACTGATGACAAATAACTGCCTTTAGAAGGACAAGTAATCACCAGTTCTCTCTCATCTCACATAATTGCTTAAATTACCTGTTTGGCCCTTGTAGGCATCAGGATTTGCCAAACACGCCCTACACTTAGCGTTGCTTACCCGCCACCACCTCTCCTGGCCACATCTTCCCTCTTCCTGCCCTGCAATCCACCCACATGGATAGATTTTTCCAGCAGAGCCCATGAGCTCAGTAAAAACAAGAACTGGTTTTTAGAGAAAAAACGGGGTTTACCATAGTAAACCAATCATATTCAAAACCACAAACCGTAATTCCAGAAATGCCAGTTCTGTTTTTGTTTCATTTGAGGAGTGAATAATCTTATTTTGGAAGCTAAAACTATAATTAGAGCATTACAGTGGTAGCAGTATTATGGAATCATTTAAAAAGCACTGGTGATGATAAAGAAAGATTGGAACTAAAAGGATGAAAAAGATAAATTGGGCAAATTCCCACAAAAAGAAAGCTAGCACAGCTATATTAATTCATTAAAAAGTAAAATGTAAAGCAAAAAATCATTTCTAGTGGTTCAATTCCCTGGAGCAATGTAATACTTTTAGATTTGGATGCACCTAATACTACAGCTTCAAAATATACAAAGCAAAATGACAACTATGGAGAGAAATAAACAAATCAACAATCATCATGAGAAACTTGAACACATCTCTCTTAGTAACTAACAGCAAAATCTGTACAGAGAGAGGCAGTTGGAAAAACACATTAACAAATTTGCTGTAATGATCATTCAAGAACTGAAGAATGCATTTATTTTTAAGAACAATTGGGTTAGTTATAAAAATTGATATGTCTTGGGCCATAATGGAAGTCAAAACACATTTAAAGATTAAAATAATACAGAGCATCTTTTCTGAGAACAAATGCAGTTAAGTTAGAAATCACGAACAAAAAGATAACTGGAAAAATTAATACATGTGAAAATTAAGAAAAATTTCTAAATAACCCATGATCAGAGAAAAAATTGTAGTAGAAATAAAAAGGTACTTAGAACAACATCTAAATAAAGACACTACACATAAAAAGTGCAACCAACTAGCCGGGCGACGTGGCGGCGCCTGTAGTCCCAGCTACCCGGGAGGCTGAGGCAGGAGAATGGCGTGAACCCGGGAGGCGGAGCTTGCAGTGAGCTGAGATCCGGCCACAGCACTCCAGCCTGGGTGACAGAGCGAGACTCCGTCTCAAAAAAAAAAAAAAAAAAAAAAGTGCAACCAAAGTTGTATGCAGAGGGAAATTTTTAGCCCTCAATTTGTATATTTTGGAAAACTTTTAAGTTAATAAATTTGAAAATATAGATGAAATCCTAGAAAAGTATACCTCCCGCAAACTGACCCCAGGTGAAATAAAAAGGCTTATTTTATAGTGTTACATAGTGAACAC
The DNA here is from genome assembly GCF_002776525.5 of Piliocolobus tephrosceles. NCBI lineage: Eukaryota > Metazoa > Chordata > Mammalia > Primates > Cercopithecidae > Piliocolobus > Piliocolobus tephrosceles. Next base: position 39,007,763 of record NC_045455.1, read on the forward strand.
TATGTGCCCAGATAACTTTACCAGAAGTTTTACAAAATCTTTAAGAAACGACTGTCCAATACTGTACACACTTAGAGAATAGAAAAAGAGGAAAAGAGAAGTAGTGTCCAAAATAAAAAACTCTTCTAAATCAACAAGCAAAAGACATTCCTACAGAAAAGGAGGCAAAATAACATTTGAATAACTAAAAATATGAAAAATTCTTCAACCTCAACCCCTTCCCTTTCCTTCTTCCCTTTATATATATGCATATCTATGTGTGTGTGTATATATATATACGCACACACATATGTGCATTTGAGTGTTTACATATCTATACACATATATGTACATATGAGTAGTTACATATATACACATATATGTGCATGTGAGTATTTACATATATATATACACAGGCACACACATATACATATATGTATACATATACATATATTCTTTTGTCCAGAGAAACAGTGGTCTTATTTATCAGTATATGCACAGAATATAGAACATGGAACAGGATCTGCCTCATAGTATGTCCTTAATAAATATTTATATATGTCTATAAACAAATATGTGTAGTTGAAATCATCCAAGTGGAAGAGAGAAAGCACAAAGAGAAAGTGAATTGAAGAGTAGAAAGCCAAGGGTGAAACTCCAGACCGCTAATATGCAAAGGGTATAGCGATCAGGAAAGGGCCTGAAGAACAAGTGGGTGAGAATGGAAGCTGAGAAGGGAGAACATGTCAGTTATCAACTAAGATACCTTTGGCTGCAAGGAACTGAACCCCTAAGAGTGGCTTAGTCAATAAGAACTTACTATCTCACATACAAGAAATCCAGGCATAAGTGATTCCAGGGTTAATTCAGCATTTCTTCCACATCGGTGCTCTGTTAGCTGTTCGTTCTCCTGGCTTTCCTCTCATGGTCATCTCCCACCTCTCCCCCGCAAAAAAAAAGCTGTCACAGAGCCAAACATCAAAACTGAGTTCAAGAGCAGGAATTGAGCATTGGGAGGAACTTATCCTGAGATCCCATTGGCCAGAGCTGGGCTGTATGTACCAACTCCTGCATCCATTACAGCCATGAGGAATGAGATTGCATGGATTGGTTTGAGCCAACATGATTCATATCTTGGAGCTAGGAGAGAAGTCTACTTCCTCCAAACACAACTGGCATGTGTTGGCAAGGTGCCATGCATGTGTGCACGGGGTAACCCCTGCTGGGTAGACAATTGATAGTTTATCTGTCACTGGGTGTGTCACAGGATTCAGGGAAAGAGATGTGCAAGGAATTAGTTGTAGCTGGGAGATCATTCATATAAGACAAGAGTTGAGTATGACTACTGCATTTGACAACAGAGACAACATTGATGGCAGTGGCAAAGACATTTTTTGTGGAGCTGGGGGAGGAAATTAAGGGGAACAGGGAAGCTTATGGTGCATTAAAGAGTAAATGGGGAGGCAGGAATGGAGGTAGGAATGGAAGATGACTCTGAAAGGTTTTGGCTGAGAGGGAGATCAGACAGGATGGAGCGGGGCTGGGCCTCTGCCCTCTCCCAGTCAGGAGCTCTATCCATTTAGCTCCAGCTAGGCCTGGACCAGTTATGGCATTCCTTGCCTGTGTGTTTCAGAATTTTAAAAATAATTCCCACATATGGTAGTCCTAACTTATTACCCATTTTTCTGATCTGTCCAGTTATTTTTCTTTGACCCTTTTTAGTTCCAACATTTCCTTCATGAGAACTACATAGTGTTCACTTACAGATATATGAGTGAGTCAATACTTTTGTTGAATTTAAAATAACTTTTCTCATGCTACAAATGATATTAATGATCGTAAAAAGTACAACACAATGGAAAGGTGTGGAAGGAAAAGTAGAAATTATACACTATTTTAACCCATGCAGACAATTAGAGATAACATATTGCTATGTTTTCTTTAACTTTTTCCCCCTTTGTCCAACTGTAGTTTTATTTTGTATAGTAAAATACTACATATTCTGTTTTATAACTTGCATTTTTGATATTATATGATGAGCTTCTCATGAAACAGGCTTGTTGAATACAGTTCTTTGAAAAATATTCTATTGAGTGAATAGGTCATTTATCATTCTTCATTTGCTGAATACACTGTTTCCAATTTTTTCCTGTATTTATGCCTATCACATATTGTCTTAGGATAGGTCTGTAGCGTGGAACAAGTAGATCAAAGAGCAGAAAATAATTGTAATGTTTTTGGTAGGGCAGTACTTTGGCTAAATGGGGGTACTCGGGGTCATGCCTGGTTCCAACTCAGATTCTGCCATTTCCCAGGTGTCAGACTTTGAGTAAGTAACTGCACCAAGTCTCACTTTCCTAATTTGTAAAATGTGGATCATGTGGATTATAGTATCTCCCTCCTAGAGTTCTTTATCTTTACAATTTTTTTGTTTATTATTATCTTTGTCCTTAAGTTCTGTCTCTTAGGGTTCTTAATAGATTAAATAAAATCATTTATGTAGAGCTTTTAGCATTGCATCTAAATAAAGATGAGCCATTTCTAGAAATGATACATCAATTTAGAAGTGTATATGCAGGGTTTATTTTATTTTATTTTATCTGAGACGGAGTTTCATTCTTGTTGCTTAGGCTAGAGTGCAATGGCTCCATCTCCGCTCACTGCAACCTCAGCCTCCTGGGTTCAAGTAATTATCCTGCCTCAGCCTCTGGAGTAGCTGGGATTACAGGCATGAACCACGACGCCCGGCTAATTTTTTTTTTTTTTTTTTTGTATTTTTTGTAGAGACAGGGTTTCTCTATGTTGGTCAGGCTGGTCTTGAACTCCAAACCTTAAGTGATCCGCCCACCTCGGCCTCCCAAACTGTTGGGATTACAGGCGAGAACCACCGTGCCCGGCCTATTTTGTTTTTAATCTAATTTCTATGATGTTTAGAATAAGGGTTTTTAATCTTAAAAATTAATTTTTGGTCGGGTGCGGTGATCTGAGGCAGGCAGATCACTTAAGGTCAGGAGTTCGTGACCAGCCTGGCCAACATGGTAAAACCCTGTCTCTACTAAAAATACAAAAATTAGCTGAGTGTGGTGGCGCGCGTCTGTAATCCCAGCTACTCGGAAGGCGGCAGCACGATAATCCCTTGAACCCGGGAGGTGGAGATTGCAGTGAGCCGAGATCGTGCCACTGCACTCCAGCCTGGGCAACAGAGCAGGAGCTTGCCTCAAAATAAATAAATAAATAAATAAATAAATAAATAAATAAATAAATAAATAAATAAATTGGCAAGTCAAAATTGTATATATACGTATCATGTACTTCATGAGGTTTTGAAATACATATATATATGAAATGGCTAAATCGAGCTACTTATATGCATTACTTCTTATACTTACCATATTTTGTGGTGAGAACACTGGAAATCTACTTTCTCGGCTATTTTCAAGTATATAATATGTCATTATTAACTGCAGTCACCATGTTGTGCAATAGATCTCTTGAACTTATTCATTCCATCTAATGGAAATTTTGTATCCTTTGACAAACACCTCCCTAAACCCTGTACCCTTTACATTCCTAATAACTGCCATTCTACTCTCTACTTCTATGAGTTTAATGTTTTTAGATCTCACATACAAGTAAGATCATGTGGTACTGGGGCAGGAGAATAAAGTCTGGAGGCGACTTCCTAGAACCAAATCAAAAGGAAAACTCCATCTTTTCACACCCAAGTAACAAAAGGATCAGAAGTGACTCCCTTTGCAACACTCCGCCTTTTCTGTGCAGCAGATGAAAAATTGAAAGTACCTCTGATTGGTCCCCTCCTGCAACCAATCATGCTGGTTATGGGCCAAGTCTCATTTGTAACTACAGTCTCTGATTGGTCACTTCCCACAACCAATCAGACATTTGCATAGGGTAAAACTTGTAACTTCATGTCAGCCTCTCATTGGTCCCCTCCACAATCAGACTAATCTTGGACCACTACTTTATTTACATAGGGTGTATACCAAGTGACCAATGGGAAACTTCTAGAGGGTATTTAACCCCCAGAAAATTCTGTAACCACGCTCTTCAGCTGCTTGCTTGGGCTAG
>NC_045455.1:39011930-39095462 GCF_002776525.5 Piliocolobus tephrosceles
CTTCTGTCTCAGCCTTCCTAGTAGCTGGGACTACAGGCGTGCACCACCACGCCCAGAAAATTTTTGTATTTTTAGTAGAGACGGGGTTTCACCATGTTGGCCAGGATGGTCTTGATCTCTTGACCTCGTGATCTGCCCGCCTCGGCCTGCCAAAGTGCTGGGATTACAGGCGTGGGCCCCCGCACCTGGCCAACAGTATTTGTCTTTTGGCCTTGGGTTATTTCACTCAACATAATATCTTTCAGATTTATCCATGTCACCAATGGTAGATTTCCTCCTTTTTTTTTAGAGGCTGAATGATATTCTATAGTGTGTATATACCACGTTTTATTTGTTTATTTATTTGAGAAGGAGTCTCACTCTGCTGCCCAGGCTGGAGTGCAGTGGCATGGTATTGGCTCACTGCAACCTCTGCCTCCTGGGTTCAAATTATTCTCCTACTTCAGCCTCCGGAGTAGCTGGATTACAGGCATGCGCCACCATGCCCGGCTAATTTTTGTATTTCTAGTAGAGACGGGGTTTTGCCATGTTGGCCAGGCTGATCTAAAACTCCTGACCTCAAGCGATCTGCCCACCTCGGCCTCCCAAAGTTCTGGGATTACAGGCGTGAGCCATTGTGCCCGGCCGACATTTTAGCATGAGTTTTTTTTTTTTTTTTTTTAATCCACAATAATATATGTGACTGAAGTGTTCAGACACCTATGATTACCTTAATAAATTTGAAGTCAGTAAATTTTCAGCCTTTAGGCTTTTTCCCACAGGCCAAATATTTTTAGTTTGGAGGTAATGCTGTGCTGCGACAGAACACTCTCTAGAAAATATTTATTTTGCCTTTTACTGGTGTGTCTAGTTAGTGAATTCTGTGTGGAATCTCTTACATTTGATTAAAACATTTGAATTGATGTGAGTAAAGGTTAAATTATTTATGCCTCAAAGGGCTTTTCCTACTTCTAACCTGCTTTATTCTCTATTATATATTAAGCCACTAGGACTAAACAAAGCTGTAAATTGGCTTTGAATAGAAATAATGCTTAGATCCGTGAAAAAATCACTGATCCCAAATGTAACCTTTAGGCCTTCTGCAATCTCTCAGAACAGAGAAAAGGCAATCTTATAACTTTTGCTGACTGCCAAAGGATTTTCAATAGCTAGTGCATTGATCTACAGCTCTGAAAATGTCTTTTTTTTTTTTTTTTTTTTTTTTCTCCTTTCTGCCTGGAGGCTCAGTTCCAGCTCACGGAAGTTTGCTGGCCCATGAATTTGCTTTAGTGTGGCAGTCATGGAGCCTGGAGTACTATCCTCACATAATAATGTGTTTGGGATTTGGGAATGATCTTTGGTGGGGTAGCAAGGGGAATGGGGAGTTAGAGCCCAGTTAACTCACCACATTGGCACTTTTGTATACCAGAAATAGCACCTATTGACTTTTCCAGTTTTCACATAGAACCTTATATGTTATTTTTCAGATATAGGCTTATTTTCCTTTTATGATAATTCAGAATTCACACAATTAGAGTAATTATTTATTATGCAATTTGCTTTTTAGGACTTTACATTCCATATCTCTGCCAAGGGTTTTGCAGTGACCTGTGAGAGACCTATATCACACAACTGTTCCATTTTTACACATTGTGCTAACTGGTTGAGGTTAGGTTGTAGGCTAAAATTGTCCATGATGAGGGTATTTATACCACGGAAAATAGCAAACACTACAAATCAGGACCCCTCCTGGCCCACCTCCCCTGGGGCTGACTGGTAGCTGTTTATCAGCAGGCTACTACTTTTCAGAGATATCAGATATTGCTCATTCTACCAGTGGATACTCGTGAAATGCTATCATTTACTCAAACATAGTCATTTAAAGTATGACAGACAAATTGAATGTGGGAAGAAAGAAGCCACAAATAGAAAGCACACATTACAGTAAATGTAGCAAAATAGACAACTGAGATAAGAAAATAGAAAGCCAAAGGGAAAATAAAAATCTTGAAGAATGGACAGGAAGAAGACTGTGCTAAACAAAATTGGCACTAAAATTGAATTTGAGAAGTACAGAGAGGTTAAAAAAAGGCATAAAAATGGAATAGCTTTGAAAATGGTGAGCGGTGCTGACCCGGTGAAGTCATGTGTTCCACCCAAGCTGACCTTTGCTGAGATGGTGGTATTAAAACCGCCAGCCTTGGAAAAACAACACATCTTCCTTCCCCTTGGCATTTTGGAACATACTTAGGGAATAGCATTATGAGTAGGTGACTGCATTATTTATTGTCCAAACTTGGGATTTTATGAGTGAAATGGGGCACTATTGACAATAACTTCTGGACAACAATGTAAACTGGAGCCACTGACAGCAAACTGGAATGTATGTATGTATGGGCTTTACTTACTACTGGCCACTGGTTTCTAATCCAATAGGTTAAAAGAACTTGACTGATAAAGATTACAATGAAAGAAGTAAAATAAATATTCCTGGAGTCTATAATTATTATATGTAGACAGTTATTTTCTCATTATGAGAAAGTTAATAAAGGAAAAAAATGTGACTCATAATACTGTTGACTAAACAAGAAAGGAATGTGAAGTCTGAGGCTCAAACGTGGGAACCTTGTTGCCTCCTTGTCTCCTCTGACCTTGGTGGGGTCCTGGGGTAACTGTTCTTGTTGTAACTGTCAACTCTGGTGATAGTAGGCCTGGAAGCCCTCCTACCTCATTACTTATCAAGTCCTCTTACACTGTTTGCCCTAATGTGTCTAGCCTTTTTTCTTTGTGCTGCCTAAGTGGTTAAGTTTCCCACAGCATGCAACACCTGAGTAAGAATCCTCAGTATTTCCCAAGAACATGGCTGCCTTCCACAGGACTCACAAACTATGGAACTTCGTGATTTTCTTCCCTCAAACTCACCATCCTTCATCTTAGCTCTATGTTTTAGCCAGCTACCAAAAATCTATTTCTCAGGAACTGGTACAGGTTTTCTCTAGAAAATCACCAATTTTCCAATTTTCATGCCTTCTCTAAGGGACTGTTGAATTATGCACTCCACTTGTGCCCCAGTATCTGGGCACACCTTCCTCATGACACGATGGGGCTTGGGACTGCAGGGTGATTTCATGCTCTGGTGCTTTGGCCATATCTTCCAACACATTCATTTCACTTCCTAAGAAATGGATCAGCTTCTTTAAAAATTCAGTATGTGAGGTGAGGGACTTATAAATCCCTTTCCTGGCAGCTCTCTCCACAAGTATGTTCCTAGAAATCTAAGGTCATCATTCTGTAAGGGAAGCTGTGCTAAGACTATGTTCCCATTCCTTTACCCTCGATATCAGAGTGAGCGTGCCATACTGATACCATCCAATAGACCTTTCTGTGATGGTGGAAATGTTCTAAATCTGCACAGTTCAATATAAGAGCCTATTTGCCCAATGTGGCTATTGGGCATTTGAAATGTGACTAATGCAACTGAGAACTAAATTTGTAACTTAATTTGATTTAATTTCACTTACATGTAATTAGCCATATACAATGAGTGGCTCTGGTACTGGAAGGTACGTCTTGGTACCAACCCAGATGCTGTAAAATCAGGCTACTTGGTGATATCCGTGCTACACAGTAGTCCAGTAATATTTCCCAATATTTCCCAAACAAGTGTGATCTGTAAGGGCCCACATTGATATGGGATCCCCACTGGGATCATTTAGAAGTCTTACTTTAATTTTCCCTATTATTAAAGAGCTGAATTCAAGAAAGGGAAGTTAGTTTATGGTGTAAAACAGCATTGCATCAGAATTTGGACTGCTTCTGGGGAAATACCACCTCCCCGCAAAAGCATAAGCATTTCTTCAGGCTCCTCAATCTAATAAGGTAAAAATAATATAAAATAATAGGGCTCACCAGAATACTATGAATGCTTGGCTAACATGTGAATATTATTCATATGAACTCTGTGACTACTGCCATCATCACTGACTCAATCTCTCTCATTATTGTAACCAATGGAACTTTCAAATATTCCCTGTTCCTGAGAAGAACCGAGTATAGGTAAGAAGTGGTCGATGTTACAGCCATTGGTGGTGCCAGTTGCTCCCTTCACAGGGGTAGGCTGAGAGCTCCTATGCTGGTCATCATCTCATGGCCGCTCCCTTTACTGCCCATATCATTTTCCTCTTTTGTAGACATGTCATCATGGACTCACAGCTTCTTCCAAGGCAGTTTTTTACAGTTTTGCATGAAGAAACAGTCCCAGATGGCCATGCTTGGCATCTATAACTCTCATCTTTAATTGTCCCTGAGATGGGTCCCAAGGACAGCCAATTCCTAGGGCTCCTAAAATGAACTATGCCACTGACTTCTCTCAGTAGTGTAGTCTGTGAATTATCATGATAGGGAAGCAGCCAGCCACAGGAGCTGAAACTGAAAGATTGCTCAGAGAAAAGCCATGGAGTAGTTTTAGGCCATGAGGGTCACAACAGACCAAATATAACTTCCTGAGGAAGTAGAAAGTAAGAGTGAGCAGAAGATGCGAGGCAGAGAATGGACAAACAGATTGGCATATGAAGAGCCAATGTGTAGCTCCAGGAAAATAAAAGAGACGCAAAGGAAGTTGCAGAGCCACTTTGATGACAAAGCCCTAGAATGAGAAGCCGCACACTCCTGCTGTTGAGGTTCTAGGTGAATGGGCATCTGATTGGTCCTGTCTCCATAAGCCTGACTCAAGCATTTGTTTTCTATGTGAGGCAGGACTGTTGGCTTCTCCTGGGTTCCCTAGTATATATATCTATGTTAGCCAGGGTTTTCTAGAGAAACAGAACCAATATTATATGTATGATTATATATTTGTAAATTTTATATTAGAATATAATTATATATTGTATAATGTTTTATATCATGCATTATATACATATAGCATGTATTGTATATATATCTTTATATATGTATTTATCTATTGAGATAATATGGCTCAATATCTATTGAGATAACACACACATATGCACACACACACTATTGAGACTATGCAGAATAGTGAAAATAACTAGCACTTATCATAACCGTAACTTTGTAGCAAAGAATAGCACACAGGTTCATATGGGGTTGAAAATTCTACTTGTAGTAATTTTTTTAGGTACTAATAAATACTTCTATTGAGAGGTATTTATTTTAAGAAATTGACTCATGATTTTTGGGGAGTTGAAAGTCTTAAATTTGTAGGGCTTGAAATCTGGAAATTCAGGTAAGAGTTGATGTTGTAGTCCTGGGTACAAATTCTGCAGGGCAGCAGGCTGGAAACTCATTCCCAGGAAGGGTTTCTATGTTACCGTCTTGAGAAGAATCCCTTCTTTGGGAAACCTCAGGTTTTCTTCTTAATACCTTCAACTGCTTGGATAAGGCCTACAACATTATATACGGTAATCTGCTTTAATCAGTTTACTGATTTAAATGTTAATTACATCTAAAAAAAATACCTTCACAGTAACATCTAGACTGGTATTTGGCTGAATGACTGGGCATCATAGCCTAACCAAATTGTCACATAAAATTATCTATCACAGGATCCCTACTCTAAATCTCTTGTTGCTTGAGGCAACTCTATTTTCTGTACTTAAGTTTATTCAGCTAGTAAGTGACAAAGAAGGATTTGAGCCCAGCAATTTGACTCAGAACTTGCATTTTTTAACCACTTAGCACTTATTTCATTTTGTCTTATAATTTACTGATTTCTTTCTTTACTCAGGAACATTTACTGGGAACCTTCTGAATGGTAGTAGGCAGGGTATTAAGTTCTGGGAGATGGAGAGTAAATAATTAAAACATACAACAATATATTTATTAAATAGAATGAAATATGATTAAAATATGTATTACATATAATGTACATATTATATGCAAAACATATATCAATGTTATGTTAAATATATTTTAAATATAATTAAAATATAAAATCATTAAAACTGAATATAGGGCACAAAAATAGAAAAATAATGAATAAATGGGGAACCTACTATTTGATAGTACATAGGGTGAAAATAGTCAATAACAACTTAATTATACATTTTAAGGTACCTTGAGTATAATTGGACTATTTGTAACTCAAATGATAAATGCTTGAAGAGATGGATACCCCATTCTTCATGATGTGCTTATTTCACAGTGTATGCGTGTATCAAAACATCCCATGTACCCCATAAATCTATACACCCACTATGTACCCGCAAACATTAAACATTTTCTTCAAAAATCAAATATGATGATAAATGAAAATGGAAGGTGCAACGAAGTGGGGAACCTACTGTGGTTGGCAGGTGGGTTTAGGAAAGGTTTCCAGTAGGCAACATTGAATGTCAGATTTGAGGATGAATTAGCATTCACTAGGCAGGAGGCAGGAGGAGAGATGGCGAGTGGCATGAGGAATGATGTGAAGTGAAAGGCAACACAGGCAGGCAGGGCCAGCAGGTGCAGAAGCACTCAGCCTGAAAGGACAGAGCACGACATTTTTAGCTAGCTGGAAGTCTCGATTGATGTTCTGTGGAGACGGTGACTTGCATTTTCTTTTTCTTTTATTTTTGAGATGGAGTCTCACTCTGTTACCCAAGCTGGTGTGCAGTGGCACGATCTTGGCTCACTGCAACCTCCGCCTCCCAGGTTAAAGTGATTCTTCTGCCTCAGCCTCATGAGTAGCTGGGACTACAGATGTGTGCCACCACCATGCCCGGCTAATTTTTGTGTTTTTAGTAGAGATGCGGTTTCACCATATCGGCCAGGCTGGTCTCAAACTCTTGACCTTGTGATCTGCCCACCCCGGTCTCCCAAAGTGCTGGGATTATAGGCGTGAGCCACCGTGCCCAGCCTTGCATTTCTTTTTTACTTTTTTTTAATATCCCCCAACTCCACCCAGCCCTCAGCCACTTGGTTGAGGTCTTGCATATTCCATACTCTTGATTAAAAGCATTGAATAAGTGAAGGAATGAATAATAAGAAATACACACTCTATCTTGATAATCAAATTCTCCCATAAGTGTAGCTGCTGCTATCAGAGACCAAAAAACTGAGATCACAGGATTAACCTGGTAAAATAATTCTTGTTCTTTCAAATAATTTTCCTTTGATGATGATGTATTAAATTATTAACATTGCCTCTTTCCCTTCTGCATAATCAAGAACTGGTTATGACTATGAGCTAGATAGACAGACAAAGAGCCTATAGACTATGAAGAAACTTAGGCCCAGGAAATGGGATGTTGTAACTGACCGTGGGCGAACAGCTGTTGCAAATAGCTCCTGCTGGCAGCCTGCAATTAGGAAAGAGGAATCTTGGCGTTCAATTTGAACAGAACCAGTGGGCCATCTGGAGGGCCAAAAGGCGAGGGTGAATTGTGTGTGTTAGCAATGTTGCAGGTCATGATTGCTTATCATATAAAGGAGTGTTAATATGGAACAATGACATGTTCTACAATGTTCTATAATAAAATAAGCTATTATTGCAGCTTAGTTATTAGAAAGCATTGACCTTTGAATTCTATATTTTAAAACTTAGAAGGAAATGAGTAATTGGGTTTAATTTATGTACCACTTAGAGGCAATCAGTAAGTAAAAATATGTAAGGTTTTTATCCCATATCCCAATAGCTTAGCACATGTAACAAACAGATCTATATATGTGTGTGTGTATACATACATATATAAAGTCACATGTACACACACATATGCACACACACACTATTGAGACTATGCAGAATAGTGAAAATAACTAGCACTTATCATAACCGTAACTTTGTAGCAAAGAATAGCACACAGGTTCATATGGGGTTGAAAATTCTACTTGTAGTAATTTTTTTAGGTACTAAGCTGTTGCCTAAAAAACAGACTTTTGGCTATTTATGAATGTATTTCTTTTACTTTTCTGAGCCACACTTTCTTTAGCAGTAAAATGGAGAACCAAAGTAGCTGATCTTTCCAATGAATGAAATGTGTTTTTCAGAGGAGTTCATATATATAAAAGCGCTTTGAAAAGTGGAAGTTCTCATAAAATAGAAGAAGTATAGCTATCATTCATTCATTCATTTATTCAATATGTATTTACTGAGCACCTATTATATGCTAGTGACCATACTAACTGCTGCAGCCGCATTGATGAAAAAGACAGGTCTATTTGGAGAGGGTGAAGAAAATTGGAAGAGCCTTGTGAGATTTTACATTACCATCTAATAGGTGTATCATTTCAGTTAGGTGTAGAATAGAAGGTAATAAAATCTTTTGGGACTGTGTCACAAGATGGCTATAAGAATCAAACGGGGTAAGTGTTGTAAAATGTAAAAAGTTCTATTCAGCTTTGATCCTACTAAGAAATGTCAGCTAAGGAGAACAAAGAAATTCAAAGAAGATTGAATCATGGAAGGTTTTCCAAGCTAAGGTTAGTGATAGAAGAAAAAAAGAAAAGAAAGTGAAAATCAGGCAAAAGAGAGAGGAAGCAGGAAAATGAGAGGCATTGATATGTGGGAAATATAAACTAGTTGTACTAAAAATATTTTTCAGATTTTACCTAGTTTAATATATTAAACTCTTTGGTCATATTCCAGCAATATATCCTGCAAAATTTGGATTTTAGTAAATCAAAAAAGACTCTTTGACTCTTATTTTTACATTCTAAACTTAAATTTTAATTAATCTAATTCTAAAGTTGATTTCTATCTTAAAGAAAGGCATGCTCATTTACAAAAACAGCCTGCATTTGCAATTTATCCTGGGCCTGATTTTTCATCAACTTTTCTCAGAAAGGTCTTTGCTCTGAACTTGGAAAAAGGGCAACTACTGTTGCAAAAGGAAGACTGTCCCCTTGGCAATAGATGTCTAGTTGTGCATGGGAGCACACGTTATGGCTAAGACTTGACATCGAAGTTTCGCATTCCTAAAGAAAATTCTTGCTAGTCAATATCACTTGCATTGGTCTTGTTGAAGGAATTCAGACAAGATTAAATGCTTCATTGATGCAAGAACAAAGGTAAGATAGGAATTCTGGTAAATTCTAGGTAAGAGCAGTATTTTTTCAAAGTGCATATGAAAATTTTCTCCTTGCTTTTTATGATTCCTCTAGTCACATTTTTGGTTTAAAAATCTATTTTTGTTTTAAGGCTAAAGGGATATATTGTTACCGTCTGGACAACATATAAAATGTTTAAAGGCAAAAATATTTGACTTTTTTTTCACTCTGTCAGGTAGAGAAACTGTCATTTGAATCAACAAAATGAATTAGTTTGACTTTGTATTTGGAACTTTTATAAAAGTAAACAACTTGTTTGTGAGTAGTTTTGCTGATAGTTATCTAGTCATCTTCTTTTGGTTTCTAGCACTTTGGCTGATGCATTACAGTCCTTCTCTTGATGGAAATTAATTGTTATCCAGTTTGATGCATTCAGGAATCCCAAAATTTTTTTGCTGAAATAAAACCTCTGATATTTAGGGCAAGTTTTAATGATCTGTTTTCTTCTGGAATGAGTAACCTTAAAGGAAAAAATGCCAAGTCATAGTCACACTTTCCAAGCATGCATCACTTTTATGACAATTTTTTTTTTTCTGAGCATGAAGAATTTCTTCTTAGAACAAAAGCTTGGAGGAACAGAGGCATGACGGTCAAAGCCTCACAACAAGTGGATTGTCTACAGAAGGAGCAGCTTACCTTACATTTATGCTGCAATCAAGAATAAAGGTAGATAAACCCTTCTTACATTGTCACCTTAGGGAGGAAAAGGACAAATGAATGTTTATTGCTTTGTATCTCTTTTTAAATATCTCACCAGAAAAAGATTCTCCTGGTCAAAGTATCATCGTTAAATTCATCTCCAGAGGGACACTGCTGTTTAATCGAATCTTTGCAACATTTTACCCTAGTGTTCTAAAAAGAGAAATTACTCAGTGTGATATGTTTTATTATTTTCTTTTGAATAATTCCAGAAATAGTTCATAAAATATTTTGATCAGCAAGTGTTCCAGACCGAGTTTTGGGAGATTAGGTTGTCAAATTAAGACTGAAAGGTTACAGAACCTGGGTCTGTGATGCTTTAACTGTCACTGTGTCAAGTTGAAACGTTGCTGGATGTTATTTATTTCAGAGAATGAAACATGGAATAAATACTGTTTTGCTTATGCTTAGGTTTCTTGTTTCAAAATGAGAGGATAATCTTTCATGGAAAAATTTAAACACACTGAATTAATTACTGAGACATGAGGTAAAGAGGTATATTTTTTTTGCTTCAGTGTATTTTTTTTCTGCTAAAAATATACATAACCATTTGGTCTGTTTTTTGCCCCAATTTTACCTCCGTTTTTGAAACTGGTAGAAAAAAAAACTCATTCCCCTCCAAAATTTCCATATGAGACAAATAATTGGCAGATGTTTATGCTACTCAAAGTGATCAATCACATCTATGTCACTTTGTGATTTGAAAGAATTAAAAAGCTCTTTGTGTGTATATATGTGTCTTTTTCTTCATTATTTTGCATAATTTATTATTTATAATTTTTAAATCTTTTCTCCATTATTTTGTGTAATTTATTTATAATTTTAAAACTAAAACTCATATCAAATATCAATATTGAAAGTTGACTTACCTGTTAATTGTTGAGTCATCAACAATTAAATTATCATCATTTTAAAATAAGTTTTTGTAGTTTCAATTAAAGATCTCATTTTTTTGGGTTGGACAAAGTAAGACAAAAGTCTTAATTTCTAAGTCCGATGTATATAAGCAAGGTGAACAAAAATTGGTTCTCAAAAAGAATAATGAATCCACTTACTTGTTTTTATTTTATTTACTTCTTTTCATTGTAAATTGACAAATTATAGTGTATATTTATGGGGTACAAAGTGAAATAATGATTTATGAGTAAAATGTGGAATAATTAAGCGAATTAACATACCCATCAAATACTTATTTTTTTGTGGTGAGTGCATTTGAAATGTACTTTCAGCGATTTTGAAATGTATAATATAATGTTATTAACTATATTTACCACACTGCAGTGGATTAAGAAAAACTTATTCCTCCTGTCTAACTGTGCCTTTGTACCTTTTGACCATCGTCTCCCCATCTCCCCATTCCCGTCCTCCAGCCTCTGGTAACCACCATTCTGCTTCCTGCTTTTGTGAGTTCTATTTTTGTCGATTCCACATATAAGTGAGAACAGACTGTGTTTGTCTTTCTGTGCCTGACTTATTCACTTAGTATCATAATGTTGTCCAATTCCATCCACATTGTTGCAACTGACAGAATTTCTTTCTTTTTCAAGGATGAATAATATTCCATTGTGTACCAACTGCAAGTTTAAAAGAGGAATCTGCATAGAAAGACAAATATTTTTTAAATGTTTAGTTAAAAATTAATTTCCTGGCTGAGCCGGGTTGCTCACGCCTGTAATCCCAGCACTTTGGGAGGCTGAGGTGGGTGGATCACTTGAGGTGAGGTGTTTGAGACCAGTCCGACCAGCATGGCAAAACCCCATCTCTACTAAAATTACAAAAAATTAGCTAGGCGTAGTAGTGTGTGTCTGTAGTCCCAGCTACCTGGGAGGCTGAGGCACACTTGAACCCAGGAGGCAGAGGTTGCAGTGAGCCAAGATAGCGCCACTACACTCCAGCCTAGGTGACAAGAGTGAGACTCTGTCTCAAAAAAAAAAAAAAAAAAAAAAAAGCAAAAGCAAAAAATTAATTTCTTGCCAAGAATATTGGTCCTACCAAATCTGTTGGTGAAGAACCCCACTCTCCATGGCAAATTAGTTGATAAGGATGGTGACTTGAACTGAGTAGAAGAGGTAGTAAATGTTAACCACAGTTATTCTTCTATATTCCCACTTGGATATCATGAATGGTATAAGACTTTAGGGTGTTAGGGGACCTGAGATATGAATGAACAAAGCAAGCAGAAAAATAATTATGAATTATTTGTTGAGAAGCTTTTAATTTAATCAAAACCACAAGGGTTTTTTCCCCTTGGATCAAGTGCTGAGGCCCCCAAAGCAGTGTTATTTGGTATGCTATTTTTAGATAATGACCTTTCATCTGGACAAGTTGAAACTTTTAAAATGAAATTAGTCCTTCACGTTTGTTATTATTTACTTACATGTCAAAGGAATCAAGACCAACAGAACTTTGCCTTTTGCTTTTACATGGCTGAATTTTTATTTTTGGTTTGATATTAGAACTTTAGTGCTTCAAGTGTGTCTTCTTTGAATGGATACATTGAAATGGAATTGCCTTTCCAAAGAAATTGATGGGCGTTACCAAGGAGGCTACAAGTAATTGGAATTTTCCTATGATATTCACTTTTACTATAATATATTACAAATTTGTTGTAGTTCCTATCCACTATCCTAGAATCAATCTCATTTCCCTTCTTTCACCATTTTCTTTTTGGTTATAGGTTTAAATAATTTTAATGATCTGGAACTAGCTCCCCAAACTAATGAAATAAATATGTCAAAGGGATTCCTTTTTCCCATCTTGAGTTTTAATAGATATTCATTTTCTCACCATGCCGAAGGCAATTCTAGGATGGATTCTATTTTATTAGTGTTGAAATATACATCTCTGAAAACTCATGCTGTGGTACCCTATTGCCTGACTGGTCCTGTTACTAGCAGGGAATTATGTTTTATAACATTTCTTGATGAAGTTAAATTTATGTTTTTGAAATTAACCGGAAAGTTTAAACCAAAAACTTTTCTTATGTCTCTCTTCTAAAACTTAGAAATGGAATAATTAAAGAAAATTTAGATTTTATTTTCCTACCCTGCCTCTAATTTATCATCCTAAATGAGCCAGTCCTTCTACCATTCTTTCTTTCTTTCTTTCTTTTTTTTTTTTTTTTGAGATGGAGTCTCACTCTGTCGCCAGGCTGGAGTGCAGTGGTGCGATCTGGGCTCACTGCAAGCTCTGCCTCCCAGGTTCAAGCGAAACTCCTGCCTCAGCCTCCCGAGTAGCTGGCACTAGACACGTGCCACCATGCCTGGCTCATTTTTTGTATTTTTAGTGGAGACAGGGTTTCACCATGTTGGCCAGGATGGTCTTGAACTCCAGACCTCGTGATCCGCCTGCCTCGGCCTCGCAAAGTGCTGGGATTACAGGTGTGAGCCACCATGCCCGGACTTCTTCTACCATTCTAAGAGAGGTTCCATTTTGGCATGTGGCTTCTGTCCTTCCGTGGACCCTCAGGCCTTATCATTTCCTGAGTGACTTGGACATCTGCCCAAATGTCACAGGCTTCTCAGGGTTTTGACTTACTCATAACCTTCTTCTACTCTAACCCTGTTCCTTCTTTTTCCATGGCCATACTCTGCACTTTGTCCTTACCCATATTTTGGTTACTCAACTATTATATTCAGACATTTACTCTCTGAACATAGCCTCATATACATCTTACTCTTTGTCTCATTAGGCTCTCAAGACCCTCAATTACTTTGCTTTTTCTTTCTCTGTCACCCACCTTCCATCTTCAATCCATTTCTCAATCTGTTTAGATTTTATATTCTATCACTTCACTCTCTTTTGACACTATCAACTCTTTTGTCCTCACGTAACTTCTTTCACCACTGCTTGGCAAAATCCCAGGCCTGGATGAATCCAGCCATCAGTCTTCCACACCTGAGTTTTGCTGATGAGAAAATTTCCCCACTGAATAGACTGGTGCCACCAAAGGCTTAATAGGATCAACTGGCTTCTCAGTGCTTTGTGGCCTTGACTCCTTGCCACATCCCAGATTTGGTTAGTTCTTGCCCTGTGAGCTTCCCTACCAAGAGCATTTAAATATTGTTTGTTCTACTGAATTGTAACTGTTCATTTAATTGTCTGGCAGCACTAGCAGATGGTAAGCTCCATGAGGGCAGGGATGGTGTTGATCTTTCTTTCCCATGGTATCCTCAGCATCTAGTAGAGTGCTTGTCACTCACGAATATGTCTATAAATATCTCTTGCATGAGTGCTATATGTGTAATGAAGAAAGATTATATGGCTAATGTTTATTAAGTACTTATGTGTTAAGCACTGTGCTAAATACTTTATGTCGTTTATCTCATTTAATATTCAAAGCAGCTATATACATTTCTATTATCTCCATTTTATAGATTAGCAACTGAGACTTAGAAGAATTAAATAATTTGTCCAAGCTCACATAGCTAGAAATAGTAAGAGTTAGTATTCAAACTCATTTGCTTCACTCTAAAATCTTTGCATTTTCATTTTTGTTTTTTTCTGATCTCTTGAACAATCCCGTTGCTATTCTTTTTTATTGATTTTTTAAAAAAAATTTCCATAGGTTATTAGGGAACAGGTGATGTTTGGTTACATGAGTAAGTTCTTTAGTGGTGATTTGTGAGAGTTTGGTGCATCCATCACCCGAGCAGTATACGTTGCACCCAATTTGTAGTCTTATCCTTCACCCCCTTCCCACATTTTCCCCCTGAGTCCCCAAAGTCCATGGTGTCATTCTTATGCCTTTGCATCCTCATAGCTTAGCTCCCACTTAGGAGAGAGAGCATAGGATGTTTGATTTTCCATTCCTGAGTTACTTCACTTAGAATAACTATTGTTATTTTAATATGTATTTGTTTATAAGTTAAGCTTGAAATTTTAAATTTTATTTTTACCTCTATTTCCTCCTCTAAGAAGAATTGCCTGTAAATATACTTTAACTATTATGGTCTTTGTGTATTCTAATAGATTTGTAAATGTTGTTTACATATTAAGGACAGTAACTATTTGTCTCATAGTTGTTATGGATATTTTTCCAGTTGGTAGTCTTTTATTTCTCCTTATTTATTTATTATTTTTTTTGAGACGGAGTCTCCCTCTGTCGCCCAGGCTGGAGTGCAGTGGCCAGATCTCAGCTCACTGCAAGCTCCGCCTCCTGGGTTTACGCCATTCTCCTGCCTCAGCCTCCCGAGTAGGTGGGACTACAGGCGCCCGCCACCTTGCCCGGCTAGTTTTTTGTATTTTTTTTTTTTTAGTAGAGACGGGGTTTCACCGTGTTAGCCAGGATGGTCTCGATCTCCTGACCTCGTGATCCGCCCGTCTCGGCCTCCCGAAGTGCTGGGATTACAGGCTTGAGCCACCGCGCCCAGCCTATTTCTCCTTATTTGAATAAAAAATTTATCAACCTCTTTCTTTGTAATTACTTTCATTGTTTTTTAGCTTCAAAGTTCCCCTCCATGAGACAAATCTTTGTACTTTTCCTTCTACTTTGTAATTTATTTTAAAAACATATTTAATTACTATATACAAGATTTATCTCATAAGGGTGTGTAGCAGAAGTTCAAATAATTTTTTCCCTAATAGTTTCTCCAATATAAATTGCTGAATCTTTTTTAAAATTTCCTATTAATTTTTGATGCCTCATACACCATATGGACTGGAAACTCTTTTAGGGTCTTTTCCCACACTGTTGATATGCTTGGCATTCACAAGTAAATACTAGATTGATTTAAATGTTGTGGTTTTATAGTATGATTTTCAAATCTAATTGAGCAAATTTTTCTAAAACTCTTCTTTTTGTAAACTGCCTTAGCCATCCACATTCATTTTGCTTCTACATAAATTCTGAGATAGTTTTGATGAGTTTATTTGTCCAAATTAAATCTACAAACCACCAGTAAGTTGGAAAGGATTGAAATGATAACACTTTAAATATTCTCACCCGGGAACATAGAATATATTTCATTTATTTGAGACTCCTAGATGCCCTAGAAAAAGAAGCTGAGGCTTTCTTTGTGCATGATTCTGCACATTTCTTCTTCAAATTACCTTGTATTAGCAGTTCAAATTTTAATGTTAGGCCAGGTGTGGTGGCTCATGCTTGTAATCCCACCACTTTGGGAGGTGAGGCAGGAGGATCACTTAATACCCAAGAGACTGAGGTTACATTGAGCTCATGCCATTGTTTTCCAGCCTCGGCATCAGAGTGAGACCCTGTCTCCCCGTCACCAAAAATAATTGTGTTGTTAATATATGTATGGTAAATTTTGGCCCAGTCTCCAATCTGGTGGGAGATCCTTGGGCAGGAGTGTTGATACTGAAAATCTGGTGGGAGCTGGCATGACAGGGCTTAGAGGTCTTTTTGGTTTATGGCAGGATCCCAGGAAGTTACTGAATAACAGGGGTTTGGTAATGGGCTGGAAAAGTTGTTTGGGGCCCCAGTTAAGTGTCTGGGTTTAAAGAAGAGCTCCAACGCCCGTAAGGGAAGGGGAAAGTTCAGTCAGATATGGAGTTAGAAGGCCAAGCATAGTGTGCTCAGCAGTAGGGTAGGGTTAGCCCCAGAGAAGGGCACAGCTCAGTTCTGGTTCCCAAGGTTCACCCAGGCATGCTAGATATTGGTCTTCCTGTCATGGACTGATCTGAGACCTTATCAACCTCCTCCTCCATCAGTATCAGTTTGGAGAAATAGGTAGTGCTGTGAGTGTAGGTGGGTGGGGTTGGTGAAACTCAGTGGGTGATAGTGGTAGGGTGTTATCAGAAGTGAGGCAAGAGAGGTAATTTGGAGTCAGCCTGTAAAAGGCATTGCCCAAGCCCTTACCTGATAGACAGAGCTCTTGAAGAGTGTGATCCAATTGTGGAGTCCAATTCAATGGAAACGGAATAAACATGAAACACTCATATTTCTTATTAGTTGTAATTCTTTAGTTACATAATTTCACTTATATAAAAGGAATAAGAGGGGACTTTTAAACCAAAGAATTAACTTTTGGTTTGCTCTGTGAGGATTGCACTTTATGAAAATTTTAGACCTAGGCAGTTTTTTTGGTCATGCCGTGGCCTCTTGACTGTCTTATGTATGCAAATATTTTTGTTTCAGTACATTCATGGAAAATAAACTAATTTTAGTATTAGCCTCATCAAAATACAGGAAGGCAGATCTGTTGTAATAACATAATATGGTATAATCCAAAACTTAATATATTTGTATCCTGCTTTAGGCAAATTTAATATGTTAAAAGATTTACATAAAAAATCAATTGGAAGATACTTATTTGCTTTACAAAATTTTCGTCATACAATTTCTTAAAAAAAAAAAAAGCCCGATTTCCTCTAGGACATTTAAAATCTGATTTGGTGTACTACTAAATCTGATTGTACATGTAAATTTATTCTGATTAATAATCAAGTGGAACTAGTTAATAGGGATAAATATACATTTTTGAGTTTGAGCTTTAAAATGTCTATGTGAGTATGAAGCTGAGTGCTGTGGTTGTAGTAGATCAAGAGGGCAGTTTTGTTCACCTTAGGCTAGGTAGAAGGTGATTGGGTGGCATTGATGTCAAAACATGGGAATCCAATTTGAGCCTCAGTTAATAGAAGTCAAGGGTCCACAATGACAGCCTCAGATGCTCCATCTAGACCACATTGGGTACTTTCTGCCCCTCTTGGTGGGGGACCTGACAAACTCCATGCCTATAGAGGCAGGTGTTGTGAATAGAGGTTGATTTAGAGGATGCTTGGCGTGAAGAAGAGAAGGAAATGAATATTCCATATAATATGTGGTGTTTTACCACACAGAAGCAGACTTGGATTTATGTGTTATTGTTTCAGACTTAGGGTTCAAGGTAGGAATTATAGGGAGGCAGTTTCCCCTTCTTTCTGTGTGTCAAGAGAATTCTTAGGGGCTTCCTCTTGTATGAGGTAAGAGGTAAGCCTGGAGGCTTCTGTGGCTTCTCCCACTGACTGATTAGTCCAAATGTATCCCCTCATGTAAGCTTCTCAGCTATTATTATTTTTTAGTTATACTTGTATATCCCTTATTATGTGCCTGGCAGTGTTCTAAGCACCGCACAATTCCAACTCATTTCACTTTTATTTTAACAACCCTACAAGATAGCTATTTTCTGCATCTTGTAGATGTGGATACTGAGGCACAGAGATGTTAAGTTACTCGCCAAATTAACACAGTAAGAGCCAGAATCCACACCCAAGCTGTCTGCTCTTTATTTTAGAAATATGTATTTTAAAGATTACATTATGCTTGAATTATGTATGTGATTGCACCATTCTTGGTACATTATTGAGCTGTGTCTGCAAATGACTTATTTTTATTCTTGTGATTATTTAAAATTTTTCTTATCTGGGAAGAGTTTCTGATTTACCTGGATTCATATATGTATGTTTTGCTAGAAAACAAATTAAAATGTTGCATTTTGCCCTCTGTGACCTAAATCATTTTTAAATAGTAATTTGAATGATTTGAAATTTAGACTTTTGCAGCTTGAGCCCCTCCTACTTGGAAATTCCAGTGAATTTTTTTTTTTTTTTTTTTTTTTTTAAAGAAAAATGCTGTCTTTCACAGTTGCTTTCTTCACAATCCATGTGATTTCCTTACAATGGCAGGATCTTATGTTGTGCCAGTGGCTTGGAATAACTGTTCTTTTTTTTCCCCCACCAAGTTTTAACTCTGTCACGGGTAATCTCAATACTGGAGAGTATAAGGCTTATTAAACACAGAATGGTGTTTGCTGTTCCTTCGGCTCACAACCTCAAAAGCCTCATCTGTTAGCAGACAGCTGGAACACACCCATCACAGCCTCTCCAGTGTTTGTGTTACTAGTTCATGAAGCAGAAAATATGACAGGTTCTGTATCTTTTAAAACATTTCCCCCCAAACACCAGTTAATCCTCTGACTTTCAAAGGCCAACAAAATTCATCTTTCTGCTGGTGGCAGAATATAGTTTTTTCCCCCAGACTAATGTAGATGCTGTTTTACTGACACTACAGTTTAACCAAGATGACTATAATTTTTTTATATGATATTAAACATTTTCAGAATATGGACTAATTTTATGAAGAAAAATAAAATTATCAATCACTTAATTCAAGCCCCAATTTTTCCTTTTTATCAAAAATGGGTAAATAATTTTAAATCTGAGGAATTATTATCTTAAATAAGTCCATAGGCAATTTAAAATATGTTCATAATGTATTTATTTAAGTGAACAATTTGTCTAAATAGGCTGGGTGCGGTGGCTCAAGCCTGTAATCCCAGCACTTTGGGAGGCCGAGATGGGCGGATCACGAGGTCAGGAGATCGAGACCATCCTGGCTAACAAGGTGAAACCCCGTCTCTACTAAAAAATACAAAAAACTAGCCGGGTGAGGTGGCGGGCGCCTGTAGTCCCAGCTACTCGGGAGGCTGAGGCAGGAGAATGGCATAAACCCGGGAGGCAGAGCTTGCAGTGAGCTGAGATCCGGCCACTGCACTCCAGCCTGGGCGACAGAGTGAGACTCCGTCTCAAAAAAAAAAAAAAAAAAAAATTTGTCTAAATAACAATAACACAAAATAATAAATGGAAACACTATTCAAAGATGGCGCAGCCTTCACCAATGTTGTTGGGTATGGAGTGGAACAGACTTCAATAGAGAGCAGGCAGGGATAAAGGACTGAGTGGGCAGGAGGGCTTTTTTGAGACTCACTGAAGACCAAGGTAGTAAAACTGACAAGGTAGAGACAGACAAGTGGTTAATTTGTCTTCAATGGGAAGATGAATGTCCCTACTGCTGGTGACACTGAAGAGGAATCTTGTGATGCTCGTGTTGGGGTATTTAGTAGCACCAGTAACAGGTACCCTGGTGCTGTATCACCCAGAATGTGGCTGCTTGGAAGGGAAGAAATGAAAAGCCTGCAGCATGAATAGCTGGAAGTGAGATTAGCACTTGGGAGCGAGCAGAAGGAATGGGGAAGAGCTGGAAGGAAAAGCTCCCTGGATATTCCCAAGTTTTGACTTATGCAAGGAGATGTGGAAGACTGAAAATAGAAACATGAGCACACCAAGGAACTCGTTATACCCTGGGAAAAGAAAGCAGGAACCAGTGGTAATGGGTAAACATGAGCGCTGCAGACAGGTGTCTCTCAGGCAGTCTCAAGAGCAATGTAGTCTATAAATGTATCAGCCAGGTATGCTTTTGGCTGTATGTGTTAGAAAGCCTGAGTTCAATGTCTTTATTGTAAAGGGGGTTGTTTTTCATAGAAGATGCAAAATACGTAGTTGGTTGTTGTTGGCACTGATTCAGGCACCCAGCACTGCTAGCAGCAAGGTCTCTGATTCTTTGGAGGTTTCCTTCATGGCCACAGGAATGGTCTCACAGCCCAGGCATCTTTTCAGCAGGAGGAAGAGAAATGTCTTTTCTTGCTGAACTGTGTCACTTGCCATTCCTGGCTGGAAGGGGAACAAGGGAAGAGGCTGGAAGTGGGGTTGGATCATTCAAGCAACAGTGTTTGCCACAGCATTCTTTTCTGATAACTAACCTTTGTAATAGAATCTCTTGGGAAGCTTCCCCTTCCCTCTATATTTTAAACATTCCCAGAAGTGCTGGAAAAGGAGGGTGTGTGTGTGTGTGTGTGTGTGTGAAATACTCTGTGATTCCATGAAACTATTCCCTGAGAATTACTGGAATTAATGGACTTAATTATTATTATGGTGCCTTATAATAACGATGATAATGATATTAATAATGCTAGCACATTTGGTTTCCTATGTGCCCAACTCTGATTTACATGCTATATATAAATTACTTAAAATAATCTTATCAACCTCACATTATGAGATAGGATCTACTATTATTATTCCCATTTTACCGTGTTACACATTGGGCAACTGAGACTTTACTTTTTTTTTTTTTTTTTTTTTTAGATGGAGTCTCGCTCTGTCACCCAGGTTGGAGTGCAGTGGCACAATCTTGGCTCATTGCAACCTCTGCCTTCTGGGTTCAAGCAATTCTGCTATCTCAGCCTCCCAAGTAGCTGGGATTATGGGCATTTGCCACTATGCCTGGCTAATTTTTGTATTTTTAGTAGAGATGGGATTTCGGCATGTTGTCTAGGCTGGTCTCGAACTCCTGGCCTCAAGTGATCTGCCCACCTCGGCCTCCCAAAGTGCTGGGATAACATGCGTGAGCCACTGCATCTAGCAGAGACTTTTCAATGATTAAATCACCAATCCAAAGTCATCTCACTAGCAAGTGGGGAGACCAGGAGTTTCATCTTGCAGTCTGGCCCAGTCTCTTCATTATTTTGCTCTGCAACTTCTTCTTTTTCTTTCTTTATTTTTCACTGGGCAAACAAATCACAATATATAAATTTATTTATTTATAAAATATTTTTTATCATGTATATGGAATGTATACAATATGATGTTATAAGATACATATATATAGTCAATGGCTACTATAGTGGAATAAGTTAACTAACATATCCCTCATCTCACATAGTTACCCGAAATTCCCCCCTGTGGCAAGAGCAGCTATAGTCTACGCATTTAGCAGAGATCTTGACTACAATACACAACTATTAACTATAGTCTTCATGCTGTACATTAGATCTTTCAACCTGTTTCTTACATATTTAGTACTTTGTATCCTTTGACCTACGTCTCCCCATTTCCCCACCACATGAAGACCCTGATAACCATTGTTTTATTCTCTAGCTTTGCGTGTGTGTGTGTACACACATACATATACATATACATATACATATACATATACATATACATATACATATACGTATGTATGTATGTCTATCTATCAATCTATCTATCTATCTATCTATCTATCTATCTATCTATCTATCTAGAGAGAGAGACAGGGCTTGG
Source organism: Piliocolobus tephrosceles (assembly GCF_002776525.5). Taxonomy (NCBI): domain Eukaryota; kingdom Metazoa; phylum Chordata; class Mammalia; order Primates; family Cercopithecidae; genus Piliocolobus; species Piliocolobus tephrosceles. Next base: position 39,033,537 of record NC_045455.1, read on the forward strand.
CTTTGTCACCTAGGCTGGAGTGTATTGGTTTGATCTTGGCTCACCACAACCTCTGCTTCCCGGGTTCAAGGGATCCTCCTGCCTCAGTCTCCCAGATAGCTGGGACTACAGATGTGTGCCACTATGCTCAGCTAATTTGTTCTTTTTTTGGTAGGGACAGGGTCTTGCTATGTTACCCAGGCTGGTCTCAACTTCTGGGCTCAAGTGATCCACCCTCCTCAGCCTCCCAATCTGCTGGATTTACAGGTGTGAGCCACCGCACCTGGCCTATCTTTGTATATTTGACCTTCTTTTTTTACATTTCACATATAAGTGAGATCAAATTTTTTTTTCTGTATCTGGCTTATTTCACTTAGTATAATGTCCTCCAGGTCCTTCCATGTTGTGGCAAATGACAGAATCTCCTTTTAAAATCTTTTCCTTTTTAAACTATTATACTTACTTCTTTAGCATTTTCCTAAGTTCTATCACCATTATGATTTTTCCTAATGATTAATTATGTAGTCCTGCAAAAACTACAAATAACATAAATATGGACATTTATTTATCCTGTCTCTAACAAATAATATCACTGCTAGGCCAATCATACCTGGACAGGTGAGATGGAAGGATGAGATGCTGCATCCAAATATGCTGAGGTTGGCAGGAGAGAGTTGCCTTAATCAGTTCCATTCATCTTGAAAAGTCCAGTACAGATTAGAAGCCATTAGGTAAAGTAGCATGCATGGTTCACTAACTCAAAAGGCAGGCAGTTGAATTATTCCAGCTTATAGATAACTTCAGGTATAATTTATTTTGTCATCTACCTAAACCAAACAGAATTACTTCCTGCTAGTGTTTTTCTTCTGTGTTAATGGTTTTGAACAACTAGACTAAATAATTTAGTTTTTATACTGAGAAAAAATTTCACAAAATGCCAATATTCAAACCAACCACCTTTAATCTATCAAAATTGAATAAAAATCTGTGTGAGTATGTGAGTGCGTATAAAGCAAGTATATAAGCATAAAGCAAATAACTGAACTGGCTGTTTGCAAATTTAAATATGTTAAATATTTTAAATTAAAATATAAAGAATAAAGACATTATCGACACATAAACTTGCCTGCCATGATGAGCTATAATTGCAGAAAAGGTATGGTTTGCTGGAAAGAGAAGTTGGAGGAGTGAGAATCAGGCCCATGTCTGCCACTGGTCTTCGATTCCACAGCCCTTTAAATGCTCTTTTCACTTTACGATTATACGTTGATAATACCATACTGTTTGTCCTGTGGCATGTTTCATTGCTTTCAAAAGGACAGATCCAGGTCGACAGTTTTGTTGGGCGTTTGGAATCAGAAAATAGAATCTTGGCTGGATTTATCTCAGAGATCATTTCTTCTAACACCCAGCTGTAGACATGACCCATGGAATGTTTGAATCAGTGTATACATAGCTATGTTGACTAGAATTTTACGGCATTTAATGTTCTGGTTTGTGTAGAATCTAAGCTCTTCTTAACTTTGCATATCAGATCTTGGAAACTGCATTAAATCTTTCAAGCCTAGGCATTCTCCATTTGCCTTTAGGATAAAGTCCAAGGTCTTTTGCATCTAAGCTTATCAACTAGCAAGCAGCCACTGCCTCTGTGGAAGAAACCAATTCACGTTCTACCTCCTACAATGTGGAGCTATCACAGGTTCCTTCCACACACTGTGATTTCAGTTACTTCACCCCTTTCTTTACATGCTTTCCTCAAGCTGGAGTATTGATTGTTGACCTTTGACTTGGCTAACCTCTTCGCCAACTCTAAGGCTCAGTGTAGGCATCACCACTTCCACAGGGGTCTCCTTGAGTGCCTCAGGTTGTGTTAGGTAGCTCTTGCTTATTTTCCATCAATATCGCGTGTATTACATGGTACTCTAGTACTCTGTCAATTAAAGAACAGCACTCTAGTAATTAATACAGTACTCTAGTACTGTATTAATTAAAGAACAGCACTCTAGCACTGTATATTCATTGTATTGCATTAAAATAAGCTGCTTAGATCTCCTCCTGCGGAGGCTGTGAACAACTTGATGGCAAAGACAGTGTCTTATTCATTTTCATATTTTCAGGGCTTACTACAGGATACATGGTTAATTCTCAATAAATATTTATAAGCTCTATGAAAAAAATAAGAAAAGAGTTAGAAAAAACACCCATGAATATTCCTGTTGCAATACATGAGGTCATTCTATCCAGGAGTGGAATGGAATGAGTTCTGGGACTGCCCATACCCTGATAGAGACAATCCGGGTCAGGAGGCCTATATGACTTTCTTTGGACATCACAGGCCTGGGGCTGGCTGCTAATGCATTTTGGCCAGTGGCAGCTGTTGGTAGTTAAGGGATTTCTATTTGATTAGCTGTCCTAAGTAACGATGATATGAAATGTTTCTACTTACATTGTTAGTTAATATTATGTTGTCTTGCTTTCATTTTTGCTAATTATTTTCTCTAGTTATCTAAAATAGCCCAGTATCTATTTATACAGTATATTACTTTCCAACTCATGTATCTAGCATATTGGAAGCTTTAATGTCAGCTAGCTTAGAGGTTGTAAATTTTTTACTAGTATCTAGATACAGATTTATAGATTTTATGTGTTAAATAGTTTGCCATTAGAGATCTAAGTCAAAACCAAACACCAAATGTTTGTTGAGTCTATTATGTGCAAAGCTCCGTGGCAGGTACAAAGGCAGGTAAACTATGGACAAGTGGAGGAGAGAAGGCGTAAGTACTTGAAAAGTTAAGGGCAAAATAAGGGTTAAACAATAAAACAGAAACAGCCATGATTTTGACAAATGTACAGATAAATGCTATAAAATTATAAGCAGGCAAGACCACCATGGGCTGGAGAGATCTAGGGAGGTTTTGGAGAGGAGAGGCTCTGTTGGGATTTCGAGAAATGGGAATGCCGCCTCCAGGCAGAGAGGAGGGGAGAGGGCTTTGCAGAAGGTGGGCAAGGATGTCAAGGACAGCCCGAGCCTAGAAGCTGGAGGTGGACCTATTTGGTGGGAGCAGAGCATCCATGGAGGGAAAGTCAGTGGAAAATAAGGGCTAAGGCCACAAAAAGAGAGCCTTTAAAGAGGTTATTCTAACAGTAATATTTGTAAAAGCAGTTTACTGGGTAGTGTTTCTCAAACTTGAATGCAGCCATGGGTTCTCTTTGGACCTGGTTAAAAATGCAGATTTCAATTTAGTTGGTCTGGACTGGGGCCATATATTCTGCATGTCTAAGATGATGCTAGTGCCAGGACCTCACCTTGAATAGGAAGAGATGGAGGACTATGTGAAAAACGGTGAAGATCTGATTGGAAAACATGGTTAGTGACATTCTTGTTATATAACTGACGATTTCAGGGTTGTACACAGCACTTTGGAGGCATCGAAGAGTTATAGTTTCAAAAGGTGCATAATATTCAATCAGGGAGTAACATGGACAAAGTCTATATTCAGTAGGTAGTGATGCAGTTCCACGGAGCTGTCCTGGAAGAAAAAAAAATGGGTTGGTTTTCATAAAATATCATTATAAATGATATTTTATCAAAATGACACAACTTTAAAAATCTGGAGAAATTACTTGTTTAAATTAAATGGGGGTAACTTCTTTAGTATTTGTGTCTGTCCAGTCATTATTGGGTAAGAATATTTTTGGGGGGGACATATGAAAGGGGATGCAGCAATTTATTTCTTGGATTAGATCAATGATTCATAACCCTGACTGCACCTTTAAACCACCTTTGGAGTATAAAAAAGTACTGCTCTACCTCAGACCAATTAAATCCAAATATCTGGGGCTGGGGCCTGGGGGTTAGGCTTGTTAAAGGCTTCCAGGTGATTCAAATATGCATCCACAATTGAGATTCACTGGTTGATTGATTAGATTGTTAAACCCTGAATTAAAGTGCTGGTGGTTTTGACTCACAGATACTGTGGGCTTGACAGGAGTGAAACTGTGGGCTTGGTTGGTGCTGAGAGTTAGTCTATGATCCTGGAGGCAGAATCGCTGGGACCCACTTTCAAGAGGTTCTGGGAGTTCACAGAGGAAGCTGCAAACCGACGGAGGTGGTGTCGGAGGTGTGCTAGAGACTGGAAATTCTGGTAACTAGGGAAGCAGGCAAGGTAACCAGAGACATGGATGTGGGAGCAGTTGCTAGGGAGAGGCAACAGCATCCTGCCAGATGGTGCCTGACATCTCCACGGCATGGAACTCTTTTTTAACAGACTGAGCTTGTTCTTGCAGCACAGGGTCTTAGAACTGCCATCTGCGGAAGGCAGTTCAGAACCCAAGAGCCCTTTGAAGTGGACAGACTTTGGTGGCTACCGAAGCAAGGGCTGTGACCAGAAGGCAACACGAAGATGGAGTCTGTGAGCGGAGAACATAGAGAAGCTTCCAACGGATCCTATGAAGTGGGAGAGGATTCTAAAACAGAAGACATCAAATACAACTTCAAACACTTTCTAGTCCTCCTCCGTGGTGCTCAGACACTCTGCATCTGAACCTGTGCCAGTGCGTAGTCATTCATAAAGCACAGATCCTGCCATCCAGATCCTTGCCATACGAGCTGATGGCGTCTGGCCCTTGCCAAAGATGTTTCTTGGGCTTTAATGAGCTTGCCAATGGAACATGCCAAGCCCAGTGACTTTGATTCTGAAAGAGGTCTTTGGAAACAAAAGGAAACGAGGTGGCTTAATTTAAATATTTGCTCTTTAGATGTAAAACACTTATAAGAAATAAATTCTTACCTTTTTCCAAGGACTTATGGTGGCAAACATTTGAAAATATCACATCTCCTGGCACCAACATTCTTGAAGTGAACTTGAGGGCCCAGCCCCAATTTCAGGCTGCATCTGTAAGGGTGGTAATGATACTTAGGCCCTGTTGAAATAAGAGGGATACAGTTGCTATGGAGAAGGTTTAACATGTTGGTTCCCCTCTGGGATTCCAAGTATAATAAACAAACAGGCAGAAAGATAAAGAGAAGAGCTTTCCAGGCTATGGAGGGATCAGGAAAACAGAAATTGTTACCCGCTCTCAGTTTGAGATTGAAACAAGCAAACAGGGGACCACTCTTATTCTTGGCAAAAGGCTCTCACTGGTAAAATATGTTTTTCTCAGAGATCCATCTGAACCCTCCTAATGTGGGACCTTAGATTTGACAGTTTCTGGGGCGGAAGAAATATCTCCAAGACTTTGGTGTGGTGGAATGGCCGTGGCTGGGAGCTCAGTTGCAGCTGGCCACCTCCGTTCATTCCCTGCCTTCTTTCCGGAATGTGTAGGAGGACACATGAGGCTTGGGCCAGGTCGCAAACACAGGCCTGCCAGGAGCTGTGATGAAACATTTAGGTTTCAGTGGGAGAGGCCAGTTTTTATGCAACTTTTTAAGTTTGAGACGCTAAATGGGTAAGGACTTGTCAAACCATTAACCTTTAACTTTGCTATTAAATATAAAGCAAACTATCAACTTCATAGTTTCCTGGTTGGGAAGGCTTGGCTTTTTCTTTTTTTTTAGAAAACTTCCTGCAACTGGGAAGAGCAAAACCACTTACAACAATAATTTGCTAAATGCTTCAGAGGTTAGAATCAATTGCTATTATAAAAAACTAGTTCTTCCACCATGCGGGCCCAGACAAAGCCAGACTGCAGTGGACATCTGTTGTCATAACTCTTCCTTCTACTGTTATTAAAGCACCCCTAACTTTCCTTATTAAAATACATTATCTGGAATCGGGTAGGAACGACTGATAGGAGTTTGAAGTGTTCTCTCTCCAGGGAGCTATTGTAGCAGGAATCAAAATCTCATGCCATAGGGTTAATTCCAAATTTGACAAAGGAGGGGTTCTAACTAGGCTGGCTCCCATTCCTATGAGTTAAAATACTCCAAAAAGGACATGCAGGGGAGGGGAAGGATGATCAACTCCCACTGTTTGTGTGAGTGCCAGAGTTCTGTGGGGAATGGTGCCACTCCCCTTTCCCTTTTGGTGCCAGTGGTGATCTGCCTTCCTTTCCACCTGAAGTCCTCTGAGAGACTGGGATATTTCATGTTGACATATTCAGCAATTCTTCTCTACCTAAAGCAAGGGGATGGAGTCCTGAGACACCTTGAGGAAGGAGTCCCTTTGGGGCTCCAGGGAGTGTGTAAACCGCTAATATTGCATGCAAATCTTTTTGCTTATTTACAAAGAGGATTGATAGCTTTCCTTAGATTCTCAAAAGTCTCCACAACACTCTCCACACCTGCCCTCTACCCCCTACCAACATCACAGATGCTCCATGTTGGCATTTCAGATAGCAGGGAGCGGGTGGAAGAAATTACTTGAAGTCTCTGGGGCCTTCCTGGTGAAACAGCTCACATGGGTCAGCGGTCAGGTCCTGCCAGTGCTTGCCAATGTACAGTCATCCATTAATGTCTTCCTACAGTGGTTTTCTGTTGAGTGTAGACTCAGCATGAACACTGTGAGCCTCTTAATTGAGCCTCACCATAGCTCTGGGAATCCCAAGATTGATATCTGAATTGTTCAGCATTTTTTCAGTTACAAGTTAGTTTAAATAGAAGGGCATATCTACTGGCTCTCATAAATGAGATATTTTGGAGGAAGACATGGATTTCAGGGGTGATTCAGCCAATGTCATCAGGAATCATTTTCTCTCTCAAACACAAAGATGGCTACCAAGACTACAGGCTTTTATTCAGCTGGTTTAGTAGCCACAAAGTAAATACTTTCCTTCCTTTGGTTTTTTTCTTTCTTTGGTCCTCCCTCCCTTCCTCCCTTCCTCCTTCCCCTGCTCTCCATTCCCCCTCCCCTCCCCCGCCTCCCGTCCCCTCCCCTCTCCTCCCTCCCCTCCCCTCTCCTCCCTCCCCTCCCCTCCCTCCCTCCCTCCCTCCTTCCTTCCTTCCTTCCTTCCTTCCTTCCTTCCTTCCTTCCTTCCTTTCCCTGTTCCCTCCTTCCTTCCCTCTGTCCATCTTTCCATCCGATATCTCTAGGGTATGTCCTATGTTGGAGAACAATTTCTGTCAGCAACATTCCCTTGCATGAGCCCTTCACTATGACCTGGTGAGTGAGGTGTTCTGATTGGTCAGGCTGTGGTAACATGCCCACTTCTGGAGCTGGAAGGAGTTGGTTAATTTTTCCTGAAACATACAGATTGAGAAGTGGGAAAGAGGTAGTTTCAGAAAAGGAAACTACAGAGCTGTTAACAACAACAACAACAACGAAAAAGAAAAAAAAAAGGGGGGGAAGGATGCTGGGCAGGCTGAAGTAATTTATATCTGCCTCTATATCCTTCTGATTCAGGTACCTTCACCATTTTAGAGATGGAATGGATCTTAGATCATCTTATAGTTGAGGGACTTGTGACTCCCTGAAGTTGTATGAAAAAAAGGTCAGGCAGATGCTTAATATGTGCCTAGAGGCAGAGCACCTATGGCTTCACCAGCTTCACACAGTGCATTTGACAAAATCAGCTAATAACCACTGATTGACTTCTTCCATTTTTTAGAGGAAGAAACCAAGGGCTCAGAAAGCCTAAATGACTTGCTTGAGGAGACACTATCTAGCATTCATCTACAACCCCAGGATTTGCAGAAGACCCTGGTCACCAGATACTCAGTTAAACACAGGCTTCCTGATCATTTTGGATATGGTACACAGTATCTACGCCCTGGAGATTCGCAATGCATTTATGTATATTAGAAATTCTGAGAAAATTATCCTGAAGAAATCTACTTAACTCTATTTAACCCAGAAACCTATTTGAATACCTTCTTCACGAACCACTTGTATCATACTTTGGGAAACTGTGTGCTAGCACTTTGCCTTTCCTTTAAGCTATAGGGTGTCCCGTGGGTCCAGGTCAGGAATCCAGGACACCTAATTTACAGTGCCCTGTGCTCCCTATGTATCTGGTTCAGTTTCAGAGATTCCGGGACGCAGTGGCTTTCTAGTTTATGGAAGCTTTGTCCCACTGCACTCTCCTGCCTTTACCATGCCTCATCGGCCACAGCAAAGCAGTTAGAGGAATGCTTCCAGCTCCACCTGGGAGAGAAACGAGGGCCACAATTCTGTGCTGGGGGCCTACTTGGGACCTGATGAGCACCATGTGCCTGGGGCGCTCGTGTCGTGGGCAAGGTTAGTTTTGCTCTCAGTTCCTTTTGGGGCCACTGCCTGCTTTCTCCCAGGCCCCTTCCCTTTGGTATCACCCCACCCAGCTCTTAGTAGCAGTTCTCCAGGCCTTTCTTCTCTCTCATTACTTGTGAGTGTTCTCAGTCAACAGCAACAGTAGCAGCAGCAGTAACAATAGCAGCCAATGCTGACTGGCGGCTTACTATAGGCCAGGAACTGTTCTAAGTATTATAGATGTGTTAACTCCTTTAGTCTTCAAAGCAACAATGCCCTAGGTACTCATTTGTTCCCATTTTATAGAAGCAGATTCATATCACGTTTTATGTCCAGGGATTTGCACAGCTCTGAGGATATAGCAGAGAACACAGCAAACACATGACTAGAGTTGGATTTATTCCCTTGGGGGCAGTTGTCTAAGGTGACCACCAGGTAATATAATATCCCAGAGACTGTGCATATATAGGTGGGCACTGGCAGTGTGCTCCTCCCCCGAAGAGCTCTGTTTTTATCAATTGTCTTGGGAAGATAGATGTCTTCAACTTAAGAATGAATCTAATGATCCTAATTTTAGGCCCTGAGGGGATAATGGGGAGGTGACTTTGGACTAGGGAATCTTTTATCCCCGCTAAAAGCAGACCATTCAGGTGACTGTCTACCATGGACCTGCCTCTCACATGCCATCCATCTCTTCCTTTTTTCTACTTAAGAGAAACAAGGATGCTTTACAGCAGGGACGAGAGAGAGAAAGAGAGAGGAGGAAAATACTCATGAGTCTATTTTTGCCAAGACTTTTGGCCTATGAGAAAACTTAGGCACTCCTTTCAGTTTCCTAGTTTGTCACGGTTGTGTTTCTGCACACGCGTGTCCCCTGTCTATGCTTCTTCCCTGTGCTCTTCTTGTTCCAGAGAGGAGCCCAGTGCCCTTATGTTACCCTGACCTCTGCAGTTCCTATGAAAAGGTTAATGCAAAATGTATTCCCTTTCTCAAAAGTTCTTACATTTCAAATAAGCACTTGGGCTTCAGCATAGGAATGTGGGGGGTGGGGACTTTGTTCAGATGAACTAGAATGTTTTTCTCACTGTCTCTGCCATTTTTTTTAGATTGTTCATGTTTGGCAGAGTCTAGAGATTTTAATGCAGCTGCTATGTGGTTGTGAGTCTTTAGGCTCAGAAATCAGATTAAGAAGGGAGGGGAAGGGAAGGGCATCTGGTAAGCGCAGGACTGGCAGTGATCGGCTGGGGTCAGTGGGGGCTGGGGGCAGAGGCAGCCACCAACGGCCAGTCCCAGAATAGGGGGAGGCAGAGGAGACTTGGAAGGTCCCTAAGTTGCTTGACCTATATAGGCATATTATAAGCCATATTATTGAAACTAACAAGGCAGACAGTGTCCTTTAAATAGCGAACTCATAGTTCACTATGGAGGAAGGTTGCTAGGTTGCTACTCTGGGCAGAAAACTAAGGAAAAATATTATAAATTGAATTGTGTTCCCCCCCATGCCCCCAAAATCGATATATTGAGGTCTTAACCTCCTAGTACCTCAGAATATGACCTTATTTTGAAATAGAGTCTTCAGAGAGTGAACCGGGTTAAAATGAGATTAAGAGGGTGGGCCCTAAACCAATCTGACTGGTGTTCTTATAGAAAAAGGAACTATGGACACAGAGACAGACGAGCACAGAGGGAGGGTGATGTGAAGAGACACAGGAGGATGCCAGGTGAAGGTGGGAGTAGAGATTAGAGCGATGCTGCCCTAGTCAAGGAACTTCTGAGCTGCAGAAGCTGAAAGAAGTAAGGAAAGATTCTTTCTCTATAGCAGGGGTCCCCAGCTCCCGGACCACTGGCTAGTACTGGCTGTGGCCTATTAGGAACTGGGCTGCACAGCGTGAGGTGAGCAGCAGGCGAACGAGTGAGTGAAGCTTTATCTGTTAAGTACAGCCACCTCCCATCACTCACATTGCTGCCTGAGCTCTGCCTCCTGTCAGATCTGCCCTGCCAATAGATTCTCAGGAGCGAGAACCCTATTGTGACCTGTGCATGCGAGGGATCTAGGTTGTGTCCTGCCTATGAGAATCGAATGCCTAATGATCTGTCACTGTCTCTCATCACCCCATCTAGTTGCAGGGAAATAAGCTCAAGGCTCCCACTGATCCTGCATTATGGTGAGTTGTATGATTGTTTTATTATATATTACAATGTAATAATAATAGAAATAAAGTACACAATAAATACAATGTGCTTGAATCACCCCACAACCATCCACCCTTTTCTGGCCCATAGAAAAATTGTCTTCCATGGAACTGGTCCCTGGTGCCAAAAGGGTTGGGGACTGTTACTCTATAGGTTTTAGAGCAAGCTCGGCCAAGCTGACTCCTTGATTTTGAACTTCTGGCCTCCAGAACTGTGAGACAATAGATTCCTCTTGTTCTAAGTCACCCAGATGGTGGCACTTTGTTGCAGCAGTGCCACTTAGCCTAGTGCAGCTAGGAAACCAATATAAGGAAAGAAAGTAATTACCTTTGCTAAGACTTCCTAGGTGCCAGGCACCATGAGAAGGGCATTGCATATTCAGTGCTTCCTTTTATCATCATGACAGCCCTGGGAGGTAAGCATTGTTAGGAGGTTAAGGAACTACTCAGGGCACATAATGAGTACACAGCAGATCCTGAGGTTTTAAATCAAAGCCGGAGTTTCCTGAGCTCCTCTCAGCACATTCCCCACACCGCAGCAATCCATGCCCTGGGTGGTGGTAATCGAACTGATGGTTAACCTGGGAAATTTTCAATGTGGGGCTACCCTGGGAATTTCGTCTGAGACCTTATTTCTTAATCGTTACAATGCTCACCAGCCTCTTCTGTGTTCATCTCAAATTGTCATCCTCTGCTCTATGACTCCAGTTTGAACATTTCTGTTGTTTCTCATTCCAGTTTTCCACATCTACGTCCCTCCATCTCTCTGGAGTTAGTGTCTCCTGAATCAGTTCCTAGCCTGGCTCAGGCCACATGAATTTCAGGAATTGTTTAGGAAAACAGAATTTGATTTGGGTGTATCTAATGGCTTTGTCATTCCTTGTACTAACATTTAAACTTCTAAGGGTCCGATTTCAGTTGTGAGAAAGTCTAACCTGGGATGGAATGACTTTGGATCACTAGCCTCATTATTGTCGTCAGAAAGAATTGGTTTACTGCGTTAAGTCTGGTTATTTTCTGGGAATGGAGCATAGTAAGTTAAATAGGCATAACACTCATCTACATACATATTTCCATGACTAGCCTTTACATTACACAAATAATTTAAAGTAGACTAAAGAAAGTATACACAATAAAATAGTGAAGTCTAAACTTGGAAAATAATAGAGCCAAGAGGTAAAGCATATTTGAGTAGATGTCCAGGTAGGAAGGAAATAGAAAATGCACATACGCTAAGTGTATCAGAGGGCTGAGATCCAAACTTTGTTGGAGAGGGTATAGCTGTGGCTGACTGGATGGCAGAAAAGTCCCTGTGATACTGTGCTGACAGAATTATCTAGAAATTAGCTCTCAGGAACTTGGTAGTAATCTGCTTTCCAGGGTGTTGGAGACAGCTGTTCACAAGGAGGTATCTCACCAGAGGAACTCTGCTACAAATCTGCCCGAGGGGGTGTTGGGGGAACTGCTCGCTGCTGGGTGATGTTGGCCACTGTACCTCGTGGGACCTGAGCCCTGGAGAAGCTGCTCCACTGCAGGTGTTGGGCTCTGGGAAGCCATATGTGCTGTGCTGTGTTGTAGGAGGACCCTGGAGAAGCTGTGAAGCCTGCAGGAGCCTGGAAGGCATGCAGAAAAACCAGGAAACTAAATCCTTTCCTTCTGTGATGCCTCTCCAGAGCCCTCTACTGACAAAGTTTAACATCATGCCAGATGACAAACGAAAAACACTTAAAGGGCCCCAGCTTCATCCATGTCCCTGCAAAGGACATGATCTTGTTCCTTTTTGTGGCTGCATAGTATTCCACAGTGTATATGTACCACATTTTCTTTATCCTGTCTGTCCTTGATGGACATTTGGGTCGATTCCATCAGAGAGAAGTATTGGTAAGCTTTCTTCCATTGAACAATTCTCCATATTAAAATAAAATGTTTTGTGAAAATTTGCTTTAAAAATTTTAGAATATACCCTTTCTGTAGAGACCATGATTAAGTTTGCATTATAAAATGGAGATGTCTCAGTAACTAGCTAGTGGTTAAGAGCACTGTCTCTGAAGCTAGTCTGCTTGGGTTCAAATCCTGGTTCTGTCCCTTATTCTGTGTGCCCTCAGCTGCAAAATGGGAATAAGGGCATTCACTTGATGGAGTAGTCATAAAGATTTATAGGTCTCAGAAGGTACCTAACACATCATCAGCACTATTCAGATAAAAACCAGTGCTTCCAGATTAATGAGAGAAGCTGAAGAGTCATATCTGTTTCTGCCAGTGTGTTTGCTTGAAGAATTAACTGCTGACTTATTTTTCCCTGGCTCCCCTAGTAAACCGCCTTGAACACAGTATGCGGAGCCTGAACTTTAAACTCAAGGTTCCTGGTGATTTGGAATCTCTAGCAGAATAAAGGAAATGAAGTGAGTGGACAGATAGGCAGAAAGGAAGATGGAAATGCAGAGAGCAATAGGGTATCCACTGTGGTTTAGTGCCTGAAGTAGAGTGGAAAGCGAGAAAGGTCCCGTGATCAAGGATGGGAAGCAAGAGCAGAAGCAGAGAGGAAAGTGGGAATCAGAGGCAGGTAAAGCTTGACCCCTGCCTACTCCTCCTCTGTCCTCTTTGTGGATAACACACATTGCATACCCCAGCTGGGTGCCAGCTGATATGGTTTGGGTTTGTGTCCCCACCCAAATCTCATCTTGGAGCTCCCATAATTCCCACATGTTGTGAGAGGCGCTGGATGAGAGATAATTGAATTATGGGGGCGTGTCTCTCTTTTGCTGTTGTTGTGATACAAATAAGTCTCATGAGATCTGATGGTATTGTAAGGGAGAGTTACCCTGCACAAGTTCTCTTTGCCTGCCACCATCCACTTAAGATGTGACTTGCTCCTCCTTGCCTTCTGCCATGATCGTGAGGCCTCCTAAGTCACGTGGAACTGTGAGTCCAATTAAACCTCTTTCTTTTGTAAATTGCCCAGTCTTGGATATGTCTTTATCAGTAGCATGAAAATGGACTAATACACCAGTCTACCACAGCAACATTTTGCCAAAGATTCAATTGGCTTCTGATATGGTTTGGCTGTGTCCCCACCCAAATCTCATCTTGTAGTTCCCACAAATCACATGTGTTGTGAGAGGGACCACTGGGAAGTAATTTAATCATAGGAGCAGTTACCCTCATGCTATTCTCTTGATAGTGAGTTCTCACAAGATCCGATGGTTTTATAAGGGGCTTTTTGCCCTTTTGCTCAGCACTTCTCCTTGCTGCTGCCATGTGAAGAAGGATGTGTTTGCTTCACCTTCCACCACAATTGTAAGTTTCCTGAGGCCTCCCCCACCCCTATGGAACTGTGAGGCAATTAAACCTCCTTCCTTTGTAAATTACCCGGGTATGTCTTTATTAGCAGCATGAGAACAGACTAATACAGCTTCGCAGGCTTGCTTTCTCACTTTTTTATTCTGCCAGAAGGCTCTAAGGGGGAGAAAGCCATCTGGATGCATTTACCAAAAAAAGTTTACTTTTATTTTGAAGCAGAAATCTCAGTCAAAGGAGCAAAAGACCAGGGCCAGTTTCCAAGGTCTAGGAAGCTACAGGGACCTGGACTTTGTGGCCTTTTGTGGGAATGGTTGGCGGAAATGACTTCTCTAGGACAAAGCTCCTGGGTGGAGTCCGAGAACTTGCTCTAAGCAGACTCCAGGAAGAGCACAATCAGAGAAAGTCCTAGAACCAGCCCACCAGCTAAACTGCTGGTCTGGGAGAAGTCAGTAGTAGTGCTGACTTCATCAGGGATCTAGAAACAGCGAAACAATGCTTAGGCCTTAAGGCATAAGAATGGAGCATTCCTATTTTATTTTTTTCCTCTATCAAATATATTCTTTAAATAATATTTTTATTGCAATAAAATATACATGAGATAAATTTTGTATTTTAATCCCTTTTAGAGTACACTTCAGTGGCATTATATATATTCACATTGTTGCGTAACTATCACCAGAACTTTTTCTTCCTCCCAACCTTTCTTTCCTTCCCAACCTGAAACTCAGCATCCACTAAACCCTCACTCCCTATTCCCCTCTCCTCCCATTCCCCGGCAACCATCACTGTGATTTCTGTTTCAGAGGATTTTACTACTCTAGGAACCTCAGTGATATTGTTTGGATGTTTGTACCCTCCAAATTTCTTACTAAATGTGCTGTTGGAGGTGGGCCTAGGGGGAGGCATATGGGTCATAGGGGCCGACCCTTCATGAATGGCTTTGCGCTGTTCTTGCAATAATAAACGAGTTCTCACTTTATTAGTTTATATGAGAGCTGGTTGTTTGAAAGACACCTGGCACCTCTCCCCAGGTTCTTGCTTTCTCTCTCACTGTGTGACATACTGGCTCTTCTTTGGCTGTTGTGATTGGAAGCTTTCTGAGGCCCTCACCTGAATGGATATAGGGGCTATGCTTTTTGTACAGCCTGCAAAATTGAGAGGTGACATGCTAGCAGCCCTCCCTCCCGGGGCCTCCTCGGGCCTTGGTGTCCACTCTGGCGGTGCTTGAGTAGCCCTTCAGCCCGCCATGGCACTGTGGTAGCCCCTCTCTGGGCTGGCCGAGGCCAGAGACCTCTCTCTCTGCTTGCAGGGAGGTGTCCAGGGACAGGCGCCGGCGGGAACCGTGGCTGCGCGCCGTGCTTGCGGACCGCCGTGAGTTCCAGGTGGGCGTGGGCTCGGTGGGCCCGCACTCAGAGCGGCTCGCCGGCGCCGCTGGCCCCGGGCAGTGAGGGGCTTAGCACCAGGGCCAGCAGCTGCAGAGTGTGCGCGGGGTCCCCCAGCAGTGCCGGCCTACCAGCGATGCGCTGGAATTCTTGGGGGGCCTCAGCTGCCTCCAGGCGGGGCAGGGCTCATGACCTGCAGCCCGCCATGCTGGAGCCTCCCCGGCAAGCTGTGGGCTCCTGCGAGGCCTGAGCCTCCCCGACAAGCGCCGCCCCCTGCACCGAGGGCGCCGGGTCCCATCAACCGCTCAAGGGCTGAAGAGTGTGGGCGCATGGCACCGGACTGGCCGCAGGTCAGCCTGCATCCCAGGTGCCAGATCCACTAGGTGAAGCCAGCTGGGCTCCTGAGGCTAGCGGGGACTTGGAGAACCTTTATGTCTAGCTAAGGGATTGTAAATACACCAATCAGCACCCTGTGCCTAGCTCAAGGAGAACCTTTATGTCTAGCTAAGGGATTGTAAATACACCAATGAGCACCCTGTGTCTAGCTCAAGGTTTGTAAATGCACCAATCAGTACTCTGTATCTAGCTAACCTGGGGGGACTTGGAGAACTTTTCTGTCTAGCACTCTGTATCTAGCTAAAGGATTGTAAACGCACCAATCAGCACTCTGTGTCTAGCTCAGGGGTTGTAAACACACCAATCAGCACTCTGTCAAAAATGGACCAGCCAGCTCTCTGTAAAATGGACCAATCAGCTCTCTGTAAAATGGACCAATCAGCAGGATGTGGGTGGGGCCAGATAAGGGAATAAAAGCAGGCTGCCGGAGGACCCATTGGCTACGTGTTTGGGTTTGCTTTAACAGTGTAGGTGGTTTGTTGTTTTGTTCTTTACAGTAGAGCTTGTTGCTGTTCATTCTTTGGGGTCATGTTGCCTTTAAGAGCTGTAACACTGTAACATTCGCCCCAAAGGTCTGTAGCTTCTCTCATGAAGCCAGTGAGATCACGAACCCACTGGCAGGAAGGAACAACTCCAGACGCCCCACTTTTGAAGCTGTAACACTCACTACGAAGGTGTGCAGCTTCCCTTCTGAAGTCAGTGGGACCACAAACCCACCAGAAGAAACTGCTGACACATCTGAACACCTGTAGGAACAGTCTCCGGACACACCATATTTAAGAGCTGTAACACTCATTGTGAGGGTTTGCGGTTTCATTCTTGAAGTCAGTGAGACCAAGAACTCACCAATTCTGAACACAGAATCATGAGTCAAATAAACTTTTTTTTTTAATATGACTTACTGAATCTCAGGTGTTCCTTTATAGCAATGCAAATGGACTAACACACTAATATAAGCAGACTCATACAGCATTTGCCCTTTTGTGACTGGTTTAATTATTTTCGCATAATGATGTAGCATGTAGCATGTGTTAGAATTTTCTTCTCTTAAAGTAGAAGAATAATCTTTTGCATGTATATATACACCACATTTTGTCCATCCACTCATCTGGTGATGGACATTTGGATTTTTTCCACCGTTTGGCTATTGTGAATAGTACTATTCACATGGGTGTATGGTTATGTGTCGAGTCCACGCTTTCACTTATTTTGGGTGCTGGATCCTATTGTAATTCTAAGTTAAAGTATTTGTGGAACCACCATAGTGTTTCTAAACACGATTTCAAATAAACTTTTTTTTTAATGGAAATTTTGAAAGACTACAAATAATAAAAATAATAAAATGAATTCTGTGCACAACGTCAGGTTTCAATAGTTGTTTAGGATAATTATTTGATGTGTAGGGTGGATCAGTTTATTCAACAAGTATTTATTGAGCAGTTAAGTACTGAATGATGCATTCGACATGATTCCTATCAGCTGAGGTGATGCTGGGTGGTGGTGATGAAAATCTGCAGCTCCAATGTCCTGCCGTGGCAGCATGGCTGATTGATGGTGCCAGCTGGCTTTCTGGGCTTGCCATCATGATTATGCTGAATACATACTTTCAGGGGGCTGTTATCAGCCAATAACTGAGTTTGTTGCTGGCCTATTCCTGTGAGATGCAGTACTCCTCTAACGGTGACTTTAGCTCAGTGACTTTTCATTGGCCTGGCTGGATCTTTCTTAGAACTGCTCTATGATCTGAGAGTGTACTCAATTTTTCTTTCTTCCCACTCTCCTTTCAAAGGAGTCAGACCTGCCTCAATTTCCAGTCTCTTCTCACCTTCTCCAGCTTAATCCTTGATCCCATAACCCTTCAAGGTGTTTCTGCCAGTAAATCTCTTGCACATCTAATCCTGTCTGCTTCTTGAAGAACCTGAACTAACGCACCTGGGCTTGGGGATTTGAATAAGACTACCTTGAGCCTTTTATTGCAGACACAGTGGAAAACACAACTCCATCATCAAGATTTCTGCAAGTTCTGGATCGCTGATGTCTTCATTCTGGCTCCAAATTATAAGCCCCTGAACTCCACATTCAGTTCTGTCTCATTTCACACAGCCTCTCTCTTCCCTCTCATTCATCTACACTCCTGCATGGAATTCAGCCCTCTTTCCTTGATTTCGTCCCACATAAGTTACCACAAGCCCTTTGTGTGTGTATCAGGCTTTACTTAAGCTTTGCGTCCTTTTCACGTGTTAGAAATGAAGACAGTTTGAACTTAAATATGACTCATTCTTGTGTTCGGTGTCCTTCCTTCATCCCCTGCCACTAGAAATTTCCCATTGCATTGCCCATCTGTGAGCTGAAATCTTTTTTTATGTTGTTTGACTACTTTTCCCCATTCAGCCAACTTACTTTTCACTGCTTAAGCCACCCTCTAAATACATGTGTACATTTCATACCGAGGAATTAGCTTTCTCTTAGTTTCTCTTTCCAGTCAGTCTTTGGAACTTTCCTGCCAAAATTTATCAAGGTATTTCCTAACCAATAACAATTTCCTAAGTGGTCTCCTGAATGCAATTAAAATAGGTGTTTTTCAGCTGCACTACACGTAAACATAGATAAAGACCAAGGTGAAATAGATGCTGTGATAGAAATGTCTAGTGGGTAGCATGAAGGAGAGGACATTCGATTTGAAATGGAGGTGGGTGAGGTGGGCTATGCCATAAGCAGGGAGCCCAGCTGGAACCCCATTTGTTGCAGTCGACTAGAGGGAGGCAGCAGGGGCTGGAGAGGAGTGGAAGTGGAAGTACTGAGGAAGCGCCAATGTTAAAAAAAAAAAAAGAAAAAAAGAAAAAAACTGTTATTGTCGAAGAGCTAAGTCTTGTGTAGCATTTATTATGTGCCTTTCTAAGTGCTTTCCATATAACTCAGTGTGTCCTTGTAACAGAACATATTACTGTGCCCACTCTACAAAGGAGCAGAGTGAGGCACAGAGTGTGCCATTAAGCAACTTGTCAAATTTATAGAGCTGTTAAGTGGTGGAGTTGGAATTTGGAGTTTGGACTTAGGCTGGCTCCAGACCCCGTTGATCTTCCCCACTCCTCTCCCTTTAGCTCTAAGACCATGGGGCAGGCCTGGTAATTGTTTGAATGTGGGTGTCAGAGAAAAGGAATGGTCAGAGTTCATCATCTTAGAAGTTGGCACACTAACCTTTTCACTTGACCTCAAATGCAGGAATAGAAGCATCATTACTAATGCGTACTTTAATGTAAAATATAGCAGTGAATATTTATAGCAAGCCAATACCATTTATGTAAGCAGATGCAGTGAATTATGTGAGTGTTATTTATCTTTTGTAATACCATGTACAGAAAAATGATGGGTATTTCTGAATTTAAGTGTCATGCATCTTTTGATGTCCCCATTCCTTACAGCTCATAACTCAACGTTTTCCTGAGTTGTAATAAAATGTCTTCACTATAAAATGTCATCCTTCACCTGCAATTATAACAGAATAAGAATATGTGAGTGAAAAAGCACATTTTTATTCTTTTCCAGTTCTCATCTCTATGAGCTTGGAATAAAATAAAAAGAAGAGATGGTGGAAATATGACTGATTTCTGTGTCCCCTTTCTAAAGCAAGCCAGAAGGTGTTCATATTAGGTAGATTTTCTTTATAAAAGTGTACAGTTTCTTCAAAGAGTGTAAATCATTGACATACAATTGCATACACATGTAAAGTTAGCTTAAAAGTAAAAAGACTTTCAATTTATAAATTTCCTGTGCTATTCCTTTAAAGCCTTATTTATTCTTCCTGAAAGCGCTCAGTAAAACATGATTGCAATAAAAAATGAATGTCCTAAATGCAAGATGGAATCAGGGCAACAGCTATTGGTCTGGCATGAGCAAAATATTGACTAAATGCATAGCATAAGCTATTTGTATTCTTTATTCACAATCACTTAAGTCTAAGTGTTTAGAAACACAAGGTAATTTTTGATTTATGTATACAACCTTCTGAGGGAAGAGTTTCTGAGCATTTGAAAAGATACATTTATAGGACTGAGTACATTCTGGGGAAGTCCCATGCTGGTATGCAAGTGTCTCTGTAGTTTTTATCTTTATTATTTCCAGCCTGTTTCATTCTCAGACCATGGGCTACGGATGTTACTGTTCAGTGACTGAGGCCCCAAACTATCATCCTGACCCTGTTCAGTGGGCTTGACAGTGGGATACAGAGCACACACCAAAGGCAGGGAAGCCAAGACACGCAGCCGGCTCATGTGGTGAGTGGGCTCCCTGCACTGGCTTCTCCAACTTGGAGTCATGCTTAGGACATCATAAGGGAAACCAGTAGTCCCTTGCACCTGCTGTGAAGGTTTCGTTGACTTCTTTCTCCAGTCTGTCAGTTTGGCTCTGAGCTTGGTGAATTATGACTCAGCGATGGTTGGTTCCCTGTGTGGGAAGCAGGCGATGCTTCGGTTTGCTAACAGGTGCTTCTTCCTGAAGCAGTTGCCTCCTGCAGCTTCTGAGCCTCTTCTGTCATGTCATTCATTGCAGTGGGGGTGAGGAGGCAGTAAACACGTCTATGCACTACCAGAGAAAACCAGTACATAGAGACTCTGCCACTCATGTCTACTAAGTTCTCTATTGCAGCTTGTTGGGCAATCTTATGAACATTTTCAGTAAAGCACTCTGGATGCTTTTATAGGAAAGAGCCCTGCAGGCCATTATCCAACCATTATTATCACCATTACCATCACCATCATCAACATTGTCATCAGCATAATCTTCACTGTAGAAATTAAACATTCATTAAATAGTTAATTCTGGATGATTTTCTGTTTGATACTGAATCAAAAATTAAACAGTCTAGGTTCTTTCTGTCAAGGATTATGACTGAAGACAGACACACTCATATGGGCATACATTTATAGGTATTACAGAAACAGAAAACCAACCTGATACCAGCTAGCATGAGTAGCTCATTTAAAAGTGGACTCATGATTGGATTATCAGAAAGAAAACTTTTAGGAATCTCAAGGAAAAGCAGGTAACTTGTCTCTAGCTAGTTAGTATTTCAGGGATACAGGACAGTAGTAGTGTCTATCTTTGCTGAGTCTTGGTGATTAAGAAGAGTGTGGGTGGGTGTACAACAGGAGTTTCTATGTGTGCAGCTTTAGAGGGAGGATGAATGAGCTGATGATTGAGTTTTGGCCAGCTATACTTGAGATGGGTAGAAGGAGTAGCACCTTGGAAAGAATTCAGGTTAAAGAGTCAGGCCAGGATCTGAGTAACAGCCCCATTACCAGCTGTGAGATCTGAGGCAAATCATGCAGTCAGAATTTTTTCACTTCTTTTTATTCATCTGTAAAATAGGAATAGTAACATCTTTGCCTGATGTATTGGAGATCCCTAGCGTGTGCCACAAAGAGTAATTATTATCTTGGTACATAAGAAGGGACAAGACTAATAACAACATCTGAAGGACCCACATCAAAAACGTTGGTGTCTTGGCAATGAGATATTATCTCACACTACTCAGAGTGCCTATTAATCAAAAGTCAAAAAACAACAGATGTAGTTTAGGCTTCGAAGAGAAGGGAATGCTTATACATTGTTGGTGGGAATGTGAATTAGTTCAGCCACTGTGGAAGGCAGCTTAGAGATTTCTCAAAGAACTTAATATAGAACTACCATGGGACCCAGCAATCTCATTCCTGGAGATGTACCCAAAGGAAAGTAAATTGTTCCACCAAGAAGACACACGCACTCCTTTGTTCATCACAGCACTATTCACAATAAAACATGGAATCAATGGTGCCTATCAATGGTGGACTGGATAAAATGTGGTACAGATACACCACAGAATACTATTCAGCCAAAGAAAAAGAGTGAGATCATGTCTTTTTCAGCAACATGGAGGCAGCTGGAGGCCATAATCCTAAGTGAATTAACACAGAAACAGAACACCAAATACTGTATGTTCTCACTTAAAAGTGGGAGCTAAACATTGGGTATTCATGGACATAAAAATGGTAACAATTGACTGGGCGTGGTGGCTCACGCCTGCAATCCCAGCACTTTGGGAGGCCGAGGCGGGCGGATCACAAGGTCAGGAGATCAAGACCATACTGGCTAACATGGTGAAACCCCGTCTCTACTAAAAATACAAAAAATTAGCCAGGAGTGGTGGTAGGTGCCTGTAGTCCCAGCTGCTTGTGAGGCTGAGGCAAGAGAATGGCGTGAACCCAGGAGGCGGAGCTTGCAGTGAGCTGAGATCACGCCACTGCACTCTAGCCTGGCCGACAGAGCAAGACTCCGTCTCAAAAAGGAAAAAAAAAAAAAAAAAAAAAAGGCAACAATAGACACTGGGGACTCCAGAAGAGGGAAGGAGACAAAGGGACAAGGTTTCAAAACTACCTATTGAGTACTGTATTTGCTATTTGGATGATGAAATCATAGAAATCCAAAACTCAGCATCATGCAATATACCCCCATAACAACTTCCACATGTAGCCCCTGAATCTAAAAAAAGAGGAAAAAAATTATTGATGGCTTGGATTCTTCATGAGTATGCATGTCCTGAAGGTGGTGTGGCCCCAGGTTAAAATCTAGGCTTTGTGCTACAAGTAGATCCACAATCTAAAGATGGTAAATTAAAAAACTTCAAAACTCTGTATTAAAATGAATTAATATGGATTGTTTCTGCCATAGGCACAGAACTCTATGTCCCACTGGCCTTTGAACAGTGGCTGTGGAGGCAGCAGGACAGGGATCTTTGCAGATGTAGGTAACCTTAAAGTGCTCCACACTGTATCTCTGCATATTGTCTGCCAGTGCTGAACCACAGCTTCCCTTTTATAAGTTTCCAGCTGGTTCCACAGTAGCTGAAAGCTGCCCAAGCTGCAGGAGAGAGGCTCTGGGATCCAGAGGACTTTGCACCAGAGGAGTGAGCTGAGGCTTGTTCCTACCCCACAGCATTCAGCTGGCACAATGCCATGAGGATGTAGCTTCAGAGCAGCCACCAGGTGCCTTGTGAGGAATGTGTGCAGAACAGACTAAAGTTGCACAGTTTCTGACTTAGAAAACCCTTAGGCTAAAGGTTCTCAAACTTTTCCACCCCAAGATCCTCTGTCCTTCCTTTCTCTTCTCACCCCTTGCACAAGGAGACAGTGAGGAAGAGTAGGCATGGGGTCATTAGGAGACCCAAATTCTAATCCTGGCTCTGTCCTGTGTCATCTTTGGGTCCCCACTACTCCTTCAAAGCTTATGATCTCACCAGTAAATGAAGAAGGCAGACAGAGGTTCCTCTACATTTTAATGCCTGGGACATGAACTCTAGGGGTAGATAGAACTATGGCCCTATGTGGCTCTGCACACAAAGGCCATGGCACCCCATGGTGGCCCACATGCTTGGGTGCATGTGCTCAGGTCTGCGCTGTTTTGTTCTTCTGTTCTCCTGAGAGCCCCTGTGGCTTTCCGTTTTCCACCCACCTTCTGTGTAGAGCAGAGGGTGTAGAGAGAGCTCTCGCTCAGGAAGGGAGAGGAATCAGAGTCTGCAGCAGGAATTGGAAACCCTGGGTCGCTTTGGGAGGGTGGGGATGGTGAGGCACCAGAAAGTTTTACATTCATTTCTATTTGCCTGATGGAAATGAAAACCAGGTCGCTAGGAGCCAGAGGCCATCCAATAAACATTGTTTCTGGGACAGGAATTGGGGTGCTTTACTTCCAGAAAATTCCACTACTCTGCTTTGGGACTTTTGCATGAAATCTTTCAACACAGCATGGTTGGCTCAAAGCTTGGCATGGTTCCTTAGCCAGTGGCCTTCCTGCAGGGCTGGTCAGGCTGCCAAAAATGGCTCATTGTGTTTTGGGACAGTGGGGCTTAGTGGAACCTATGATCTCATTCTCACACTTTCCTCTTCACAGTCCACATTGGAACAATAAATCTCATACCCAAGATGGGGCTAAAGAGGCTGAAATGAGAGCTGGGTCAACACATGGAAAATGAAGTAATGGAGTAGGAGAATTGTTATAAGAAAAAAACTGCATCAATGTAGCACCTTTGTTATCTGGATATCCCAGATGAAACCTCCAGAAGGACTTGATTTCTTGCATAAGATACATCTAAGGCAATGAGATTATGTGGTCCATCATATACTCTGCCTGGCACCTAGTGATATATGTTCAATGGAGGTAAAAATGCAGAATATGCTCAGTAAGTTTCTTTATGGTTTCTTAGAAAGAACTGCCATCCTTAGCACGTTGGCATGTGAAGCAGCAGATGGAGTCACAACATTCTCATGGGAGTAAGGGCATGTGCAGAGATTTCTTTCTTACTCCAGTGCATTTATTACTGAGACATAGGAAGGATTATGGAATGTCCTTTGCTCATCACTACTCAAGACTCAATTCAGCCAAAATTGCTCCTGTTCTAGAAGTGAACTTAGACAGTTCCTTTAATGAGGCAAGAAAAAGAAATTCCAATTTTCTGCCTGAGCTCAATGCAGCCTGTCACAACGGCTGAGGGTCCGGATGTTGAGCTGGGCACTGACTTGGATTTGGGAGGAGCAGTGTCAGCAGATCTGGAGGCTCAGCCCTAGATTGGAAACAGATGCCATGAAAGCAGAACGGAATCCACTCTGAACAAGACCTTGGCTGCTGCCACAGCTCACATGGTCACCATCTGCTACAGTAATGTCCCCACCATGACACACTCCCTGCTTCTTCTGATAACCTTCCCATGTGAGTAGTGCTGCCTGACTTGGGAGGTTGTAAGTTATAAATAATGGCTTTAGTTCCTCAGCTTAAGCCGAGAGCAGAATTCTCTAGGATTGGTCCTAGCAAAGAGAGAAGTAGGTTGTTGCATTCATCTGCCTGTATCTTCTTCTCTCTTCTGTCTCATGTCAATTCTCTCTTCTCAATCATTCTCCCCTCCCCAGGCATCTGGTGCACTCTTACCTCACCAGTTGCATCTGTGACCAGGTTGAAGCAACGAACTTCTAACTCCCAATGCAGTAGAATTTACAGTTTGAAGAAAGCCACAGGAAGAACGCGATGCTTATCCCAGACGAATTGGTTTTTAAAGGCTGGCTTAGCAGGTGCTCAGCATTGCCAGCTCCTGGGATAGTGAAATCCTTTTGATCAAGGTGGCCTCTAGAGTGCCTTTGCTTCAAACCAGACCATCTGTGTCATTTGCTATGCATTTGTGGCACTGACACAAATTAATTTATAATCCTGCCCTCAGAGTAGTAGCACTCAAGAACTGGTGCTGTTGGCACATTGTAGGCTGCATGGGGGACAATTTCATCAGACATTTTGGTATAATTTAGCTGGGTCTCTAATTTTAACATAAGGTTCAGAATTTTAACATAAGGTTCAGACCATGTACTAACTGTAGGGTATTGGGTGTCTTAGTTCAAGCTGCTATAATGGAATACCATAGTCTGGGAGGTTTAAAGAGCAGACATGTATTTCTCACAGTTCTAGAGTCTGGGAAGTCCAAGATCAAGGTGTTGGCTGATTTGGTTTCTGGTTAGGACTCTTTTCCTGGACTGCAGATGGCTGATATCTTCCTGTGTCTTCATATAGCAGAGAGGGAGAGGGAGATAAGGGGAGAGGGGGCTGAGAGGGAGACAGAGAGAGAGAGAGAGAGAGAGAGATTGAGAAGAGAGAAGGAGTGAGAGAGCATGAAAGTGCTCTAGTCTCTTTATATAAGGGCATTAATCTTACACAAGGGCCAACCTCCCCCCATTACCTCTTCTAAATTTAATTATCTTCCACACATTCTACCTTGAAATACCATCATACTGGGGCTTAGGAATTCAACACATAAATTCTTGGGGTGGGTGGGGGGGACAAAATCATTCATCCCATAAAATTGAACAAATCACTTAATTTCTCTGGACTTCTACTTTGTCATCTGTAAAATGCAGATTATGCTAGGATCTACTTACAGGGTGGTTTTAAGGATTGAATGAGACGGTATATGCACAATGCTTAGAACTTGGTAAAGGCTCAGTCACTGGTAGGTCTTCTCTTTCCCCTTTCTTCTTAGCAAGGGTTTTTAGTACTATGGCATGTCCGCTCTAGTGTGTTAGAATCATGAAAACATAGAGCTAAAAGGAATTCTACAAATGATTTCATCTAGTTCTTTTACTTTTCATATAATAAACAGAGGATGAAAATGTGCCAAAAAAAAAAAAAAAAGTTACCCAGTGCTTTAGTGGCTGAACAGAGTCAAGAGTCTTAGTGTTCTGAAGTCAAGTCTATTGTTCTTTCAACAATCTCATTGTGTCTCAAGTACTAATTGTTATTTTAGTTACAAATCTGCCATTCCAGACTTTTCCTTTGGCAAGAAATTTGTGCTTAGGAAGTCAACTTAATAATAATTTTTTTTCTTAATTAAAACTAGAATGTCTAAAGATTTGAGGATGAGACCATCAAATGAATGACATTTGCATCAAAAACAGATCAAATATATTCTTCTCTGGGGGAAAAATAACACTAACTTTTATAGGCAAAGGTGACTTGAATAAAAACATCACCTGGCCCTTGAGATCAGATATCAGGAAGTGTATTAGTCCATTCTCACACTACTATAAAGAACTACCTGAGACTGGGTAATTTATAAAGAAAAGAGGTTTAATTGACTCACGGTTCCATAGGCTGTACAGGAGGCATGACTGGGGAGGACTCAGGAAACTTACAATCATGGCAGAAGGTGAAGAGGAAGCAAGCACATCTTCGCATGGCAATAGGAGAGAGAGAGAGTGAAGGGGGAAGTGCCACACACTTTTAAAGCATTAGATCTTGTGAGAACTCACTCACTCTCACAAGAATAGCAAGGGGGAATATGATAAAATCACCTCCCACCAGGTTCCTCCTCTGACACTGGGAATACAATTCAACATGAGAGTTGGGTGGGGACACAGAGCCAAACCATATCAGGATGATTCATCGTAGAAATAAGGTATTTTCAGCTACTCAGGAGGCTGAGGCAGGAGAATGGCGTAAACCTGGGAGGTGGAGCTTGCAGTGAGCTGAAATCCAGCCACTGTACTCCAGCCTGGGCGACAGAGTGAGACTCTGTCTCAAAAAAAAAAAAAAAAAAGAGAAATAAGGCATTTCACATGCAATTAACAGGCAACTCAAGAATATTGTTTAAACCTATTAATATTATGAAGAATGAGAAAAATGGTACATTCAGGAATGGGTGCAGAAGTAAAGGACAGATAAGTGTGGGATGAAGGAAAACAAGAGACAGAAAGGTCAAAGTTGGCCTTGTCCATTCAAGCTCTCTCCCAGGACGGGGAAAGACCCACATCTTCAATGGCTTGATGCATTGACCCCTAGAGACAGGTATGTTCCTGTTGTAGAAATGAATGGACTGAACATCATGTAATCCCAATCTTGCAACTAAAAATGTTGCCAGGCTTACAAAATGGACTTCTTTTCTCATATGTATTTCCGCATTGTACTCATAACCAGAGAGACTGGGCTGGCTATAG
The DNA here is from genome assembly GCF_002776525.5 of Piliocolobus tephrosceles. NCBI lineage: Eukaryota > Metazoa > Chordata > Mammalia > Primates > Cercopithecidae > Piliocolobus > Piliocolobus tephrosceles. Next base: position 39,060,449 of record NC_045455.1, read on the forward strand.
AAACACATGAGGATCTTGGATACTTGCATAGATTGATGTAGATGAATATGTTGGCTTTCTTATTTACTCCTCAATCTCTGTTGACTTTTCCCAAGAGATGAATCCACTCATGGATGCTGACCATGTCAAATACCAGAGCCTACAGAAGGAAGGACTTAGCCTTGTCTGAGGGAGAATAAGCCTGGAAGCCCTCCTGGTGACACTTCTAACTTAACCACACCTTCTTTTAAACTCCTTTAGATCTAATCAGGGCAATTATTTATATATGGAGTATTGAACTACATTTCCTTCAGCTATGTCAATGCTTAATTTCGACCTATTTTTCTTATCTAGGCTTTTGTTCTGCCTTCTCCTCCCAATTCCTGTTTTTCATTTCAAAGGCTACTTATGAGTCTACTCATTGTTGAAACAATCTTAGAAAGTGAAATGTGACTTCTTACCCACTGACCACACTTGATGTATGCTACAGTCTTGTCTCAGATGAAATGCTTTATTATCCTATTTTCTAAGAAATGAATCATTTTTGGGTGTGTTTCCAAGAAACAATCAATTTAATAATAAGTATATGTGTCTTTATGTAATATGTAATATAAAAATATTTGTCTTAACAACAATATTTGACTTTATGATCATGCCTTAAGTAGGGAAGAATGTGACACAGGATCTCCCACCAGACTAAGGGAAAGAATAAGAAGCACAAGACTGCCAATGACAAAGGTGCCTGCTGTAACAATAAAACAACAATAATAGTATCTCTCCATATATGTATATCACTTCACATCTGTTATATACAGGCTCTTTTACATCATCTGCAGTGTTTTCAGAAGCACAACTGCCCAATGCAATGCTGTAGTGAAAAACAGTGTAGGAAGCCCACAGTCTCCATGGTGGGCACCTTAGAATGAAGGTGCATATCAGTCAAGGTAGATTCACTAGAGACAGCTATGTTCCTGTTGTAGAGATGAATGGACTGAAAGTCATGTAATCCTAATCCTGCAACTAACAATGTTGCCAGGATCACAAAATGGACTTCTGCTCTCAGTATGTATTTCCATGTTGAACTCATAACCGGAGAGACTGGACTGGCCATGGGAGAAACACATGAGGGTCCTGGATACTTACATGGATTGATGTAGATGAATACATATAGATGAATATGTATATTCATATAAATATGTATATGTATATTCATATAAATAAGTATATGAATATGAATATCATATTAGGCTCTTCTTGCATTGCTATTAAAAACACTTGCAACTAGGTAATTTATATTGAAAGGATGTTTAATTGGCTCACAGTTCTGCAGACTGTACAGGAGCGTGGCGCTGGTGTCTGCTCAGCTTCTGGGGAGGCCTCAGGAAGCTTACAGTCATGGCAGAAAGCGAAATGGAAGCAGCATCTCACATGGTGAAAGAAGGAGCAAGAGAGAGTGGAGGGAAGGTGTCATACTTTTAAATAACAAGATCTTGTGAGAACTCACTCGCTGTCCTGAGGATAGCACCAAGCCGTGAGGGATTTGCCCCCATGACCCAAAAACCTCCCACCAGGCTCCAGCTGCAACACAGGGGATTATATTTCAACATGAGATTTAGTGGGGACACACATCCAAACCATATCACTGCTATAACACAAAATTTGAATAAAGAATGTATAATGGCTTAAAATAATAGAATTTTATTTCTTGCTTATGGAACATCCTAAAGAGCGTTTTTGGTTTTTTGTTGTTTGTTTGTGTTTTAGATTAGAGCTTCCTAGTGACAATTTAGGGACCTAGGCTCTTTCTGTCTTGTGGCTCTGCCATCTTTGCCTTGTGGCTTCCAAAGTGGTAATGTATGTTGTATCAGGCTGGCAGATGGGAAAAAAGCAAGAATTACTATGCATGGAAGTTTCATGGGCCAGACCTGAGAGTGGTGCACACTCCTCACAATCCATCTGTTGGAATTCAGTCTCATGGCCATACCTCACCATGAGAGAGCTGAAAATTGAGGTCTAGCTGTGTGTCCAGGAAGGAAAAGAGAAGGCTACCAGTCTCTGCCACTTAAAAGGAGGCTGAAAAATACTGAAAAGCATAATTAAATTGGCAGTACCAGGGCATCCTGCCAAAGGGAACATGTTATTTTGCTTATAGCATCAGTGGAGAGGCCTGGAAGTTCTGACTGGTATACTTTTTGGAGAAAAGTAGGAAGCAGGTTTCTGTAGGAGAGATGTGAAGTTTAGGGCAGAAAATAAAAATTCAGCCCCATTTACATTTCTAGAATCCTCCTCTCAACTATAAATGAATGAGGCTCTTAATTGACATTTAGTTCATGATATTTCTGCGTCTGACCCAGCTTCCAGCAGGGCATGGGGAATTATCTTATTAAAGAACTTTGCCATGGGCTGCGGAGAGAAGTATAAGGCCATTGTGTCCTGGGATTTTATTTTTTGACCTGATGTTCACTTGGCCTTCAGGATCAGAGGCAGTGGGCTCACCAGGCAGCAGGGTTCTAACAGGGTACAGAGGAATGAAATTGGTCATTGGAGCAAGAGAACACATTGCTTTTTCTTTTTTCCCCAAATCTCTGTTCTTTCCCTCATTTCCCTTCACTGAACATGACTTTTTTCTCTGGGAAAATATTTGGGCAGATCCCTTACCTCATGGCTTCCCCCAGCATCCTCCAAATTATGCAAAATGTCATCTACAGATATTTTGTGTGGAAGTTCAAGGAGAAGAGTCACAGGGCCAGGCCCCAGGCACAACTGCAAAGGAGGTGACGTGATTTGGGCACCTTTGCCTTTTCCTTCGATATGTGTCTTCCCAGACAGATATCTCTCCTGAGTTTATTTCTAGTGTTCTTGGTTGGAAAAATACCTGAGTAAGTGAATTTTTTATGAAATCTTAGCTGTTGTGTGGGAGTAGCAGTGAGTCTTAGCATTATATCAGGCAGCTCTCACACATGTTCAGAACAGGTCCCCATTGACAGAATTTCTGGCTCCGTGGCAACTGTTGGGGGTTATATCCTGGGCAAAAATATTTTCATTGATCTCAAAAACCTATAGACAGCTACATAATTCTTGAGATCCATCTTCTTGGTGAAGCTGGTTGATTTCATCCCAGTCCTGAATGGGATTCATTTTCCCATACACATGGAACAAATCACTGGGTAGATTAAAAACAGTTCTCTGCTACTCAAAATAATTTTCTTTATAGGTCTGAAATTCTCATCTTTAGACATGTACTGAGTTAAGCAACTGGTAAATGTTAGAGATTTTATTTAGCAGGAGTGGTGCTGGAATATGGGCATTTGGTCTACATTTAGTGTAGCCGGGCACGGTGGTTCATGCCTGTAATCCCATCTCTTTGGGAGGCCAATGCAGGAGGACTGCTTGAGACCAGCCTGGGCAACATGGTGAAACCCTGTCTCTACCAAAAATACAAAAATTAGCTGGGATGGTGGTGAGTGCCTCTAGTCCCAGCTACTTGGGAAGCTGAGGTGGGAGGATGGTTTGAACCCAGGAGGTGGAGGTTGCAGTGAGCCAAGATTGCACCACTGTACTCCATCCTAGGCAACACAGACATATCCTGTCTCAAAACAAAACAAAATAAAACAAAAAAGTGTAGCTCAAACAACAAGTTTTTAACATTTTAATGTTCCAGGTATTAACAGATTTGACAGCACACTGGAAGAGATTGAATGTCTCAGAATAGCATAGACAAGTAAGTCACAATTACTGTGCATTTCCCATCACAGTATAGAGGTGCTTGACAATGTCCATTAAAGTCTTCTCTGTTTCCACACTTCTCATTAGTTTGCCCCATTGGTGTCCATTTTGAGTAGAACTACTGATTGCTTTGAACTCGTCTTTTTATATACTCACAAGGCAAAATTTTTGTGTGTTCTGGTGAACAGACAGTCTTTATTTGGATTCAGATAAATTATTTTCCTCACCTCTTATTCATAGCAAATTGTACTCTACTCTGTAAAATTTAAATCAAACTATGGTAGCACATCCAGCAAGTCCAATGGCTGAGTGTGGTCATCACTGACTGAGAACCAATGTGAGTACCTCTCCACACCTGCTAATTTATCTGAATAACTCTTAGGGAATAAGGACTTGAGGAAGTGTTTATAAAAGTGCTAGAGTATGAGGAACTTCTACAAAGGGCTGAATATACAAAGATAAACACTGAATATCTAGGTGGTAGCATGAGGCTATTTTGTATTATAGAGAGTTCTGTGGCTTGAATTGTGTCTCCCAGAAAGGCAGGTTGAAGTCTTAACCCAATACCTGTGAATATAACCTTGTTTAAAAATTGGGCTTCTGCAGATGTAATCAAATTAAGAGGTCACCCTAGATTATGGTGGGCCCTAATTTAATGACTGGTGTCCTTCTAAAAAGAGGCAAATTTGGATACAGGAATACAGAGACACATGATGGAAGCAGAGATTGGAGTGATGTCACTGCAAGCTAAAAACAGCAAGGTTTGCCAGCAACGAACAGAAGCTAGAAGGGAGGCCCGGGACGAATGCTCCCTCAGAGCCTCCAGAAGGAACCAACCCTACCAATGCCTTGATTTTGGATGTGTAGACTTCGGAGCTGTGAGAGAAAAAATTTCTGTTGTTTTAAGCTACCCAGTTTGTGGCACTTTGTTGTGACAGTTCTAGGAAGACAGTGATGTGCAATTGGGCTTCTTCTCCATCATCGTAGCCTATGTTTCAGTATTGCCTTGTGTGGGTATCATGGAAACCCTGGGAATGTCTACTGGTGGGGAAGTTACTTTGGTATAATGTTGTTCCCATTTGGAGCTGAGAGAATTGCTCTCTTTGTCTCTGTCTGTCTCTGCCTCTGTCTCTCTCCTCCCTCCCTCTTTCTCCTGGTATCTCAAAAACTCACTAGTTTGTAAAAGCACATAGTGATACCTAATACTTTCTTTAAAAATGTGTCTTGGCACAGGGCGCGGTGGCTCATGCCTGTAATCCCAGTACTTTGGGAGACCGAGATGGGCCAATCAACTAAGGTCAGGAGTCCGAGACCAGCCTGGCAACATGGTGAAACCACTTCTCTACTAAAAATACAAAAGTTAGCTGGGCGTGATGGTGGGTGCCTGTAATCCCAGCTACTCTGGAGGCTGAGGCAGGAGAATCGCTTGAAACCAAGAGCTGAAGGTTGCAGCGAGCTGAGATTGCACCATTGCACTCCAGCCTGGACACCAAGAGCAAAACTCCGTCTAAAAAAAAAAAAAAAAAAAAAAAAAAATATATATATATATATATATATATAATAGGGACCTATGTTTTTCTTTTTCATTTTCAAATGCTGAAGTTTTCAGTGAGTCCTTTCTTGTCAATACTGCAGGGTTTCAATCAAACAGCACCTGAAGTCTTTCAAAAACCTGCAAGATTGAAAAAGATTTCAGCCTGTTAGAAAGGGGAATAATAGGTTTCATACACCCTCCACATTCCTATAAATATCTCCTCTTCCCTTGCTGGTAAGAACTATGAAAGCGATGTGGAGGGCGTGGCGGCACAGGGCAGCATGAAGGGGAAGAGGAACTAGCATTTCGTGGGTTCTGCTGATTTACTGAATATCCCAGAACAGTTAGTTGAATCCAAGGAGCCTGTTAACACCATTCCAGCAGTCCCACAGCTGCCTTTGATATTTAGAATTGAGGAGGTTGAGGAAAACCCAGTCCAATTAAGCACGTGGTACTTTAATCAAATAAGGATTAAAAGCAAGCAAAGACAAAAATAGTACCTTTACTGATTTCTGGGAGATAATTAAATCAGACTTACTGCACAGGGAGAGAAAGGATATTATAAGTCTATAAAAGAGGAGACCTTAAATTTTGCAACATTAAGTTAATGCTCCTGCATCAACTAAGCAAAGAAATTCCTTCAGTGTTGGGTGATATGTGGAAATCAGGATAGTTAGAAGCTATTAAAAAAGACCACAAAAAAAGAGCAATAAAATATTGTTAGCAATTTGAACATAATACAGTATGTATATATTGAAGAGTGGATAAAATATTCTTTAAACTTGCTGCATAAAATACAAAATTCCTCAACATGGAGAGATGATTCACTCCTCTGCTATTGGAATTCTTGCTGAATAACCCGGTTGCCAATTTCAATTGCTATTCCATTGACAGTAGTAACAAATTTCAAAATATACCAGTAGGTCTGGAGATTTTATAAGTATATATCAAGTGCAGGGATCTCAAGTGTAGAGGGGTCTGGCTTATGACACAAAACAACAAGTTGGAAAGGAAAAGGGGAATGAATTTATAATCATCCAGCCTAGGTCATTTTTAAGACTTGTGAATCTAAACCAAAAACTGTTAGATTTCATATTTGATGAGTACATCTTTTGTCATAATATTTTCTCTTTTGTTTAGAGAAGGAGTAAGTTGTTATTTAGTTATATTTATGGATAAACATTTTGATTAAATTCAATAGCAATAGGTTGGGTGTGGTGGCTCACACTTGTAATCCTAGCACTTTGGGAGACGGAGGCAGGAGGATCACCTGAGACTGGGGAGGTCAAGGGTGTAGTGAGCCAGGATTGTGCCACTGCACTCCAGCCTGGGCAACAAATTTCAGAACACACCAAGTCTGGAGATTATGTGTGTGTGTGTATTATATATGTATGTATGTGTATATAAAAATGTATATGTGTGCATATGTGTGTATACATATACGTTTGCTGCCATTCTCCCCATAATAAAATCCTGAACTCTTCTTCTTGTTTTAAAAAAAATTTATAATTGCCTCTCTATCTCTACTACCTCTGCTGTGCTCTGGGTCTTCACCAGCTTTCATCTGGACTTGTGAAACTTCCTTCTCTGTGGCCCCTTTGTCACTTACAAAAGCTTGTGAAATGTCTTAAAATGATGTCTTCTCAGCTGTTGTCATTTCCCTAGAGAGAGCTCCTGGCAACCTTTCTGCCTGAAAATTCAACTTCCCTGGATCCTGTTTACTCACTGATTAAGAGAATGCATCTTCCCATATATACTAATTGCCCAGAGTGCAAATACTGATGTGTTCTTATTCAGGGTTTATTTCGTAAGTAGCAGTAACGGTCAGAGTCCATGAGTTGTAGGCAACAGAAACTGACTTTGGATATGATATGGTTTAGCTGTGTCCCCACCCAAATCTCATCTTCAATTGTAGTGCCAATAAGCTCCAGGTCTCATGGGAAGAACCAGATGGAGATAATTGAATCATGGGGGTGGTTTCCTCTATCCTGTTTTCATGATAGTGAGTTAGTGCTCACGAGATCTGATCGTTTTATAACGGGCTTCCTACTTCACTGGGCACTCATTCTCCTTCCTGCCGCCATACGAAGATGGACATGTTTGCTTCCCCTTCCATCATGATTATAAGTTTCCTGAAGTCTTCCTCAGCCATGCTGAACTGTGAGTCAATTAAGCCTCTTTCCTTTATAAATTACCCAGTCTCAGGTATGTCTTTATTAGCAGTGTGAGAATGGACTAATACAGGTAATTTAAGAAGAAGGGAATCTCCTGGGAGGCAGGCACCTGGATTTGTTGTTGCAGCAAGACTATTTAATTAAAAAATATAATTCTCCAAAAGACAGTTGTGTCCTATAGGAAGGAGAAGTGGATGCTGAGTTGTCAAAATATTAAACAGAAATATACACAACTATTACAAGAATAAACACTTACGTATTTTTATTTGATTTATATATATTCGATTGGTGCAAAAGTAATTGTGATTTTTGCCATTAAAAGTAATGGCAAAACTCCAGTTACTTTTGCACCAATACATTTGTGTGTATACACATATCTATGCCACTTTTTTTTTTTTTTTTTTTTTTTGAGACAGAGTCTGGCTCTGTCACCCAGGATGCAGTTCAGTGGCATGATCTCGGCTCAGTGCAACCTCTGTCTCCTGGGTTCAAGTGATTCTCCTGCCTCAGCCTCCTGAGTAGCTGGGACCACAGGCACCATCATGCCCGGCTAACTTTTATATTTTTAGTAGAGACAGGGTTTCACCATGTTGACCAGGATGGTCTCGATCTCCTGACCTCGTGGTCTGCCTGCCTTGGCCTCCCAAAGTGCTGGGATTACAGGCATGAGCCACCACCCCCTTTTAAAATAGTATCTTGCCATGATAGTGCTGAATACCTCATGATCAAAGTCTTAGATTGGATATGGCTTTTGAAGGGCATGAAACACTTATTTGAAGATTATTTTCTGGAGATAATTTTCTCTAACTGGAATGATTTCCTTTTTAGGATCTAGCTTGGAAGGAATGAGGGTAATGCTCTGAATCAAAAGCACATCTGTTGATTTATGGAGTGCTTCACTAGTGACTTGGATATAAACAGATCATTAATTTCACAATGATTGAAAAGGTAGATGAAAATGCATAGACAGAGAAAGTGAGAGGGGGTTGAAATTACAGCTCTTACCACAAAAATCATAACTATGAGGCAATGTACATGTTAATCAGCTGGGTTTAACCACTCCACAGTGTATATATACACTTCATCATGTTGTATGTCATAAATACATACAACTTTATCTATCAATTCAAAATAAATTTGGAAAAAGAAATTACAGCAGGATCGCTGGTCTTTGGACATATTCAGCGAAGGGATCTCAAATGTAGAGGGGGTCTTTGGACATATTCAGCGAAGGGATCTCAAAATGTTTTGCTTATGATACAAAACAGGAAGTTGGAAAGGAAAAGGGGAATGAATTTGTAATCTAAACTAAAAACTGTCAGGTTTTATGCTTGATGAGTACATCTTTTGTCTTAATTTTGTTTAGAGAAGGAGTAAGTTGTTACTTAGTTATATTTGTGGATAAGCATTTTCATCAAATTCAATAGAAATAGTCTGGGTGTGGTGGCTCATGCTTGTAATTCCAGTACTTTGGGAGGCCCAGGCAGGAGGATCACTTGAGCCCAGAAATTCAAGACCAGCCTGGACAACATGGCAAAACCTCGTCTCTACAAAAAAAAAAAAAAAAAAAAAAAAATACACAAATTAGTCAGGTGTGGTGGCCTGCGCCTATAGTCCTAGCTGCTCAGGAGGTTAACGTGGGAGGATCACCGGAGCCCGAGGAGGTTGAGGCTGCAGTAAGCCAGGATCATGCCACTGCACGCCAGCTGGGGCAAAAGAGTGGAACTCTGTCTCGAAAACAAACAAACCAAAAACCAGCAAAAAGCCCAAATTCCATAGAATTTGGTGTTTATTTAATTAAAAAGTGGGATTATCACATTTTAAGTCAATATACAAGTACACTCAAGAGGCCTGCCTTTTTTTTCTTCAAAAAGTGAGTACTGTTAAAGTACGTCCTAGTAATTTATAAAACACTGACATTTATGATTTAAAAAACCCTCTTGCACGTCTATGTTTTGAATTCTGATATTTTTTATTAGTGGCTTGATCTGTTATTACTGATACACATTCTCTGTGAACTACGTTTGCTTTTAGTATAAGAATGGACATTTCAAAGCTACTAGTACAGTTAACTATTATTTAAGTGGATAAGCAAAAAGAAGTTTATTTTGTGTAATTTCCTCTTAAATCCAATAAAGTTGTGGCTTTATTTTATTTTATTTTTTTTACAATTCTGCCACGATAGTGTTCAGCTGAGGTCAGTCTCTGTTTTCCTTAGTTGTCCAATGGTGAATATTACTTTACCACCTCCAAGGCTGACTGTGTATGTAAGAATTACAGGATGGTCTACTCTCAGGTGTTGCCTTAGTGATATGGGACTTTATGAGCTTGCCAATCATTTAAAAACTAAAGAAGGAAGTGAATAGTAATGTGTTTGGTCTCCAAGGTGAAAAGTCAACAGACTCCACATTACTATAATTTTCTTAATGACTGAATCTTTAGCCATAGCATTAACATATGTTATGTAGTGTTTTTTGTTTGTTTGTTTTCTTTTCTTGTTTTTTTTTTTTTTTTTTTTTTTTTGAGAAGGAGTTTCACTTTTGTCACCCAGCCTGGAATACAGTGGCGTAATCTCTGCTCACTGCAACCTCCACCTCATGGGTTCAAGTGATTCTCCTGCCTTGGCCTTCCAAGTAGCTGGAATTACAGGCATGCGCCACCATGCCTGGCTAATTTTTGTATTTTTAGTAGAGACAGGGTTCACCAGGCTGGTCTCAAACTCCTGACCTCAGGTGATCCACCCACCTCAGCCTCCCAAAGTGCTCAAAGTGCTGGGATTAAGGGCATGAGCCACCGTGCCTGGCTTTTTTTTTTTTTTTTTTTTTTTGAGATGGAGTTTTGCTCTTTTGCCCAGACTAGAGTGCAGTGGTGTGATCTCAGCTCACTGCAACCTCTGCCTCCTGGGTTCAACTGATTCTCCTGCCTCAACCTTCCAAGTAGCTGGGATTATAGGCACCTGCCACCATGCCCGACTAATTTTTGTATTTTTTAGTACAGATGGGGTTTCACCATGTTGGTCAGGCTGGTCTCAAACTCCTGACCTCAGGTGATCCACCCACCTCAGCCTCCTAAAGTGCTGGGATTACAGGTGTGAGCCATCGCACCTGGCCCTGTTGTGTAGTCTTGAAAGCAGCAGTGCATAAATGGAAATGAGGACTTTTCAAACAAAATCTTAATCAAGGAACTTTAATGTCAGGATAATAGCTCTCTGGGACCTGGGAGAGGTCTGGTGGAGAAACTGCTGGACCAGAAAGAGGACTTAATAATGGGAGAGAGCTTGTGTGAGAGACAAGCTAGGATGTTTTACCTTGGATAAGGTGGGCAGGGCTTCTCTCTCTGCGTTTCCTGCTGTGGTCCTACTCCCTCGGCTCCCTCTCACTCCTCCCAAGTTCCTTAGAAGCCTCCATCTATGGGGGTGCTTGCTAAAGCTGGGCTTAAAGGCTTTTCTTCGATTATTCTTACCGTATCTCCCTGGAGTAGGCTAATATTATCAACATTTTACAGATGAAGGAATTAATGTCACTAGCCCACAATTATAAAGAAAATGGCACAGCAGAGATTGGAAAATTGTTCTGTGCTTAGTTACCTAAAAAAGGCTCATAATATTCATGTGATTAATCCCAGAGTAAGTGGTATGAAGGTTCAGAAATATCTGGAAAATTTCAGAAGGAAAACTGTCCCCCTACCTCCATGCAATTTTTTCCCTTTCTTTTTTTCTTAGAAAAAATTTCAGTGGGAGACTTCCTCATGCTTTCAAAAAGCGAGAAAGAAAACTTTTTCTCCCTTTTCCCCATCAAACATTTTAAAAATAGATTTTTATATCTCAACCCAGATAAAGTGGAACATTGGTTATTATTCTGAGATCCAGTATTTCGAGGGTCCTGTACACACACTTAAAACAGTATCCGGAGTCAGGGTTCTGCAGCAAGAAGCAGAAGGAGGTGTGGCCACCAGCAGATGCTAAATGAACCCTGTGGTGTTCATATGTCATCAGCAGCATATAATGGCCTCTCCCTATCACAGGTCGCTGAGGCCATGAGGAAGGTTGATTGCTGGGCAGTGCCCTGGTGCTGTGTCCTTTAGGACACATGTTTGCAGCCATCTTAGGAACTTTCTTCCCCTCTGACTGTTTCTTTTGCTTACATCACTTGTCAAAATCTAAGGCAAGTAGAAGCAGAAGTTAACTTTGTGGCCAGGCATGGTGGCTCACACCTGTAATCCAAGCACTTTGGGAGGCCAAGGCAGGAGGATCAGTTGAGCCCAGGAGTTGGAGACCAGCCTGGACAACATAGGGAGTTCCCATCTCTACCCCCCCAAAAAAAGACAGGCATGGTTGTATGTGCCTGTAGTCCCAGCTACTGGGGGTGGGGGTGTGGGGGTGGCACTGAGGTGGGAGGATTGCTTGAGCCTGGGAGGTTCAGGCTCCAAGGAGCCGTGCTTGTGCCACAGCATTCTAGCCTATGTGACCGAGCCAGACCCTCAAAACAAAAAAGTTAACTTTTGTAATGTTAGACCTCACAAATGGGGGGCTGTGGCAAATGCTGAAGAATATAGTATACTGAATCAATTGTTGATTTATTTCTTACCTTAACTCTATCTGGCACTTAGGTGAGCTTCATCACATCACACATCTCCAAGCCTCAGTGACCTCATCGGTGAAATGGAGCCCATTTTCCTGGTCTTCGCAGGATGTTTTGAAGTATAACTGAGTTAAGAGAGGCAAAGGTGCTATATACAGCAGAAGCTAGATCTATGTTGGACTCTTTGGTCTGACCTGGGATTATAACTCGGGCTTTTCAGACGAGGTTAGGATTCCACTTTTTGGCGTTGCATTTTAGCATCAGCTATCTACATAACAACATAGAAAAGTTCTGACAGAGCAGCACAATGTTTGGAACTCAGATCTTGTGTTTCATAGTTGATCAGTACTCCAATCTCTCCCAGTCTGTGAAACTGCCACAAAATTACTTGAAAACAGCATCTCACATTCTGTTTGTAAAAGCATCACTTAGTCACCTAGGGCGTAATAAATTGAAAGTTGTAGGGCTTAGAAAATGATCAGGTGTTAAGAGAAGCACAGAATGTACTATCATGTTTCGAAGGTTAATAAGCTTTTCCTTTTTCTGCTTTTTTTTTCTCTATAGCATTTTACCATCTCACGTGAGGCTGCTTCTCCAGATGAAGCCGAGATTGAAATGTCACACCAGCAGGATCAATTAGATGATGTAGAATAGAGAGGCATTTGCTACCTGACCTTAATCCACAGGGCAAGAATGATTGAATGGAGGAGATTGGATACAGGGAGACTCAAAGGTAGAGGCAATCAGTTGAGCATAGTTTAAACAGACACAAAGCAGTATAAATGGTAACTTAAGACAAAAAAATCTTCAGGATGAGTGTTTATTATGGGGTATACTTGTTCACTTATTGAATTCTGAGAGACTGCAAAATGAAATAAACACCTGTTACAAAAAGAAATAGTAGGAAAAGGAAGCAGGTATGCTTTTTGGAAATTCTAAATTTTTGTATCACTTAACAAAAGTGACAAGGAGAAAGATGCAAAATATATTCAGGCTGTAGGATGTCCTATGGAGAAGACAGTAGATGACGTGACTAGGCAACATGATAGCTGTCTTCCTGTAGTTGAAGTCTTGTCATTGCAAGAAAGGTTAGACATATTCTGGTAGGAATGGTAGAGGGGGGGTTTTGACTTAGTATAAGGAGTGGTTTTCCAATGTTTGAAACTTGACAAGCATTGTTGGAGCAGCCTTGCCCAGCTTCCTATTGCTGGATCAGTGGATATGTACTGTTGCAGAAGGATTCTTGCATTGAATGAGAGAATCTCAGTCACCCCTCTAACTTGCCTTCTCTAGAGCTTTAAATCACCTTGGAGAGGTTTGAAATGTTTTGCAGCTCGTTCAGGTTCAGACCTGAATGAGCTTTGAGGCTCCTTAGGCTTTGATAGAATGATACTTCTCAACAGCATATATGCACATTGTAGGCCTGGGAATGGTTGCTGGTATATTTAGATTATGGGCAGCTGGTGTTAGCTAAGACATTTATTGGATTAGTCCTCCCTAGAAACAATGATATGAAGTGTTTCTCCCTGATTGTGAGCTGATATCTGTTATGTTGACTCTTTCAGTTTTATATTTATTTTTCTTTTCCATTCAAACACAGCTTAATGTGAAATCTTCTGGTTGAGAATCTGCTTCCCACGATAAAGCATTATTTTTCTAGAGTCCACTGGTTGTTTCTATTTATGAATTTCAATTTTGAGACATCAATTTATCATAGCTGTGGAAAACTAGCAGAAGGCTCAGAGTAAAGCCATGGAAACAATGGAAGGACTAGGAAAACGAAACGAGAACATGTATTTTGGAGAGGTAAGGTAGAAGATCGAGTTTACACCTTTCTTGGCATGCCATTTCTCCTAGTGCAGCTATTTAAATACATATACATACATAGATGTTGATTAGCAGGTATAGAACCAACTGTGGTCTACTCATTTGTGAAGGCTAATGTAGGGGATATCTTCTATCAAGACATGGGCATGAGCACCAAGATGTTCCCATAGCAGGCACTCTACTTTAACAAATCTTCATGGCTTAAATTGCGTTCCATGTTAGTTCTAATGTGAGCATCATACTGCCAGTGAAGGTCATTAAACTTTAAAGCGTGTTCCCAAGCAACAGCGTGGCATCTTCATTTGAGAACATATTTTAAACTGGGTAGCTAATTATCTAGTTAGAAGAAAAGCAGAGGAATAATTCTGAGTATGTGGTAAGGACTCATAGAGTTCTTCATTTCACTCGTGTTTTGCTTGCATGTAAGCAAAGCACCAAATCCATAGTTCAAGGGTGAAGTAACACATATATAAAAGATGACTACATAGAAAGAATTTTCTCATTGGAAATCTGTTTTCCTCCAATCAAAAAGAATGTGATAGTCTTATGTCTGCATGATAAAAATTCCCGACAAAAATGACCATCTATATTGCTGACAGTGCCTAGCATGTATAATAACCTGTTGTAGTTTGATTTAGGGACAAAGAGGATCGACTATAAATGCGGGTTTTCTTTAAAAAGCGACTGCATGTAAGACATACTGTTTCAGAACAAATAATGCCAATAGGAATTAATAATTTCAAGTTGGAATGTAATTATAATTATACGGTTAGAGAAACTTTCAGTTCCTTTGTTTCTGGCTAATGAGTTCTAGAGCAGATATTTGGTGGTCACCTCCCCAGTATCCATTACTTCCCTTCTATCACCTCGGGGTAGGGAGGATTGACTTCCCTCCCTTCTCAGCTGGGAAGCTTAGGTGGTGTTGACGCCACCACACGCCCTTAGTTGCAGGCTCTGATTGGCTTGTTCTAGTCATATCCCAGCCTCCCTGTCCACCCGAGAAGAGCATGTGACAAAGTCATGCTAATGAGAATGTGAATCCAGAGAAGACTTTTTCTCTGGAAAGAGATGTAAAGGTGTGAAGGCTGAAACTGCTGCATTTTGCTACTAGGAGGGAGAGCCCAGATCCTGTGAAGATGAAGCTGACCAGCTCTCCATTCTTTAGTTTCCTCTTCTTTAAAATGGGGATGACATAGTACTTTCTTTTACATGTGTTGTGAAATTAAGTTGGTTACCTTATGTAAGATGCTTAGAATATTAAGCACTCAATAAATAATAAAAATATTTATTCCCCCTCCCCAGAACCAATTTAATAATTCTTTCAAACTGAGCCATCTGATTAATTACATTAATTTTTTGAATTAATTTTTTTCCTATTGGCTATATATACAAGCAATCGCTGCAAAATCTTGATTGCCTTTTATTCCACAGAATTGGCTTTGCTAGTAATAGAGTCATGTTAGCATTTAAACTATATAAACATAGTCATGGTGGTGTTTTAACATCAAACCTTAGGAATCTGGTCTTTGAAGAGCCATCTCTGAATTTCTAGGACCTCCAAAGTATCCTGATTCTTCCTTTCCAAACCCTCAGCTCTGTCTAGGAATAGTTTTGCAGAACCTTAGCAGTGAGAAGGAAGAGTTGTGATGCTGATTCCCAAGACAGAGTATGAAGTGATTATATTTTCAAATGATAATTAACCTGAGGGCATCTGTTGAGCTCAGTTAAGGCCTGAGCTAATAGAAGTCTGCAGATGCCTGTGTTGAGAAGACCAGAACTGTACACAGTTTCTTCCGTGCTATTCTTACTGTCCTAGTAACGTTT
The DNA here is from genome assembly GCF_002776525.5 of Piliocolobus tephrosceles. Classification (NCBI taxonomy): domain Eukaryota; kingdom Metazoa; phylum Chordata; class Mammalia; order Primates; family Cercopithecidae; genus Piliocolobus; species Piliocolobus tephrosceles. Next base: position 39,076,093 of record NC_045455.1, read on the forward strand.
ATAATATTCATGCTTATTTGCTTATTACCTTAAAGATAAGATTTACAGAGATAGAGAATAATGGTTAGAATTGATTCTAGAAGTTATAAGTAATAGATTTTCCCTTGAAAAGCAAGGATTCCATTTTAGTAAGAAACTTGTCAAGTTTTTGGTTAAATGTGACAGGACAAAGACATCTAATAGTTTATAGATACTCTCATAGTGCCGTGTGAAAGAGATAGAAGCAATGTAAAGATATGTACATTTAGACCAAGAAGGGTCTAAAACATCACTTGCCTGTGGTTGGAAGAGTGGGATTGGAGAGGATGAGACACGAGGAGGAACGTCCAGGTTTTTACTCTGTGTACATCTGTATGATTTGACTTTTATTTTATAGTGAATTCATGTATTACTTGTATAATTTTAAGAAATTAACCTTGACATGTCAATACTTCCACCCAAGTTGAGTTATACTTTCTAAGATTAATTGTTTAGATCAGATTATAGCAATCATTCCAGGTATTTATACTTGAGCCAATTGATGATTCAGATGAATTCAGACTTCATTAAACTTAAATGCTGGGTATACAGCTAACTCCTTATTTATGTCTGGTATATTACATAATTTAATGTTTCTGAAAGGCCATCTTGCCTTTCTCTTTTTTTGAGCACCCTCCCGGTCTCCTGGTTTTCCATACAGCAGATATTTGGGTTGCGTTTACATCTGCAATGAATATTTTGCCTGAGAGGTTTATTCTGATATAAAACAGTATGTTAGATTTCCTGAATATTTATGACTTTGAGCTTTCACCAGTTCCTGCTGAATGAGAATCACTTGACTTGTGAGTGGAACTCTGCAGTAACCTCACACTCACAGCAATTAGAACTTGCTGCTGCCGTTGGATCTAGCAGCTGATGAAAAGTAGAAATTTTAAGCTGGATGGGCCTTTAGGGTCATTCATCCTAATCTTTCAGTTCATTTATGGGGAGAAAGAGGCCCAGGGAGCTCAGAGGAATTTTCAAGGTCCCTGTATTTGGGGTAGATGAGAGTTAGAGGATAGTCCTGGCTCATTCTGCTTCCTGCCACAAGATGTGGTGAGGAGTCATCCAGAATTCAGCCTGCTTGCTAAGTTTGCATCCTGGAAGCCGGAAACAAAGTTGAACCATGTGGGATTTGGGGAATCCAGAAGATAGGAAGTTAAATTAGTGGAGTAGAATATGGTGCAAATAAATGATAAAATGCAGGCTTAAACTGAGGAATATCCAACATCTGTATAGTAGTTGGAAAAGATGATTTTTTTTTTCTGCTTGTAAAAATATATACTGCATTTAGAATATTCTTGAAAGTACAGAAAAGAAAATCAAAATTACTCCTGATTCCATTGCCAAGAAATGATTAAGACTGATATTTTGGGCCGGGGATGGTGGCTCAAGCCTGTAATCCCAGCACTTTGGGAGGCTGAGGTGGGTGGATCACGAGGTCAGGAGATCAAGACCATCCTGGCCAACATGGTGAACCCCGTCTGTACTAAAAATACAAAAAATTAGCTGGGTGTGGTGGCATGCACCTGTAGTCCCATGGCATGCACCTGTAGTCCCAGCTACTTGGGAGGCTGAGGCAGGAGAATCACTTGAACCTGGGTGGCGAAGGTTGCAGTGAGCCGAGATCACACCACTGCTCTCCAGCCTGGGCAACAGAGCAAGACTCTGTCTCAATAAAAAAGGGAAAAAAAAAAAGACTGATGTTTTGGGATTGTTTTTTAAAAATGTGTACACACATCAAATCAGATCATATTGCATACATAATGTTTTTTATGTAATATTATATGATGAGGCCAGGCGTGGTGGCTCATGCCTGTAATCCCAGGACTTCGGGAAGCGAGGCAGGCTGATCCCTTGAGGTCAGGAGTTTGAGACCAGCCTGGCCAACACGGTGAAGGTCCATCTCTACTAAAAATACAAACATTTGCTAGGTATGATGGTGTGTGCCTGTAATCCCAGCAATCCCAGCTACTTAGGAGGCTGAGGCACGAGAACTGCATGAACCCAAGAGGTGGAGGTTGCAGTGACTCAAGATTGCACCACTGCACTCTAGCCTGTGTGACAGAGTGAGACTGTCTCAAAAAATATATATAAATCTGTATATATATTATGACATTTTCCTGTATCATTGAGTATTCTGCAAAAATATGATTTTTAAATGGCTAAATCTCAGATTAAAAAAATCATTTGAAGTGGAACCACCGGAGCTGGATAATGTGGAATGAATCTGATAGAGAATTAAAAGGAAAGGGTCTAAGGTTTGATGCTGTGATCTGAGAGACATCAGCCTGGAATGAGTAGTGACAACAGCAGTGGAAAGCTGCCAGTCCACTGCAAGCAGCAACATGATGTAGTTTAGAGGCAGGTGAAAGAAAGTCAATTCAAAGCCACATGCTTAAGACAATGTAATAGTCTCTCATTTTGTCCTCTTCCATTAACATGCATTTATCACGCAAAACAATGTTTAGGCCACAGGCTGGCCACTCGAGGCTGCTACTAGGTAAAGCCCTCATCCCCCAAGTGGAAGTGACTCAGATACATAACCATCCTTTGGAATTCAGGCCTTAATTATCCAGCCCACGATGTCTTCCTTTGACACACAGTCAGCTGCAATGTGACACTTCTCCCAGAAGCAGGGTAATTAAAGGAGGAAGAGGTAAAATTAAAAATAGTCTAGTATGTCCCTTCTTAATCAGTTTTGCTAAAAAGGTGCGATGAAGAATGAGGTAAAGTCTTTGAAGTGCTTGGCTTTGTTTAGTTAATGTATTCCCATTGCCATCAGTAACTGGGAGCCTGCCAAGTAGGAAACATGACCATCACCTCAAAGATGAAAGTCAAATCCAGGATCAAGGCCTGTTTATCATCTGTGGCTGTGAGGCAGCTTAAATGATTAGAGAGGGGACCACTTCTGAAAAGTGCTGAGAGAATGCGGTTGGGACACAGATGAAGTCCAGTCCTTCCTAGTGCTCTGGGCTTAATATGCCTTTCTTTCCCTCTTTCCCCATTTCTACAGATTGTGAGTATATTAAATCATTAAAAAAGCTAATCATACCTCGTTCCAATGAATGAAACAGAATTCAGGTAGGGAGCATAGTACTTTAGCTGAGAAGAGAGTTTATGTAATGATTACAGGAAATGTTCCTCAGTCTGATAAATACTCACAAGATACAGAGAGCAATGAAGATCCACGGTCCCTTTGCTTTCTCTATGTTTTCCTTGTGGGTTGGGTTGATGAGTCTGTTGCCAGCAGGGTATCGTTTCCTCCCATGCAGAAATGCCAAATTTGCAGCTCTTGGTGGATGAGCTGGAAATGTGATTTCTTCCTTTCTCCAGTAATTTTCTGCCTGCCTGCATGAAATGCTAATGAATGTCTCACACATGACGAAGCAAGGAAATATAGCCTTATTTTACTATTTTTGGCAGATTCTGACTTTAGAAGGTCTAGGTCTTAATGTAACAGTGACAAGATAGTGTTAGCAGACCCTTCTCCCCCTTCATAGAAATTTGTACTCTGTATGCTCTGCTCTCTGTGCAGACCTGATGAATCGTGTCACTGATTTGAGGCGAGTTCTGTGTTTCTGTGACATCCTCTGCATCCCATCTTATTCCACCATGCCTTCATGTCCAAATCTCTGGAAAACGTCTAGCTCCAAGAAAAATAAGTTCTGAACTTGAATCTCAGACCAATTCAGACAATTATTATTAGTTGTAGATGAGTAGCATTCATGCCAGGTCTTATTTATTAATTAACTAGTGGGGGGTGGGATAGGGCATAAATAGGGAGTTGAACACACTTATGGGCTGCAGTTAAATGCCTAAATAATTTTATGATTACACCATCAAATGAATTGACTTGTAGGAGGGACTGAAGTGAAAACAGAGCTTCTGGTAATCAAATTTTAATTGAGGCTCTTGACTGATTGATAGTGCCAGTGGGAGAGCTTAATTTAGGCACGGTATCCTTCATTTGTGGAATCGATTGGTGGTACTCTGATACTCTGGTCACATCTGCAGGAAGGCCACCCGCAGAGTCTGTGAGTGATAGAAGACTGCTTGAGGCACAAGGGCAGAAACAGATAAGAGATGCTGGTTTGAGGGAGGGCTGTCAGCATTGACTGATGAGGAGCACACACAGGTGATGTTGGAGTTCACCCTGCTTCCCATTTGCAACCCAAGGCTGCTTGTGGTAGTTGAACATAGTTTATTTTGAGAGTAGAAGAGTGAGAGAGACAAAAGAGGAGAAAGATGGGGTTTGTAAGTGCAATAAAACTTGGATCCAGGGCAGAGAGGAAAGACTGCCTGGGGCTGTATTCCTCAGTATGAATCCAGCTGATTCAGGTCCCCCGGGTTCTGGGGTTTAATTCAGACCCCATGTCTTCTATTTCTGTCCATCGTCACCTTTTGCTGTCCTCATTCATCTTCTCAATGACCTTAGAAATTCTAGTGTTTGATCTGAAAGGTATAATCTGAAAGTCCATGGCTCAAAATATGTCAACGAAAAGGCCCTTTGATCACTAATATATCCAGGAAAAGATATGTTTCCTTTCTGTGTCTTGGTTTCTGTCATGTAGGAAAGAACTCAAAAGATACCACAATGGATAAATAACTTAGAAATATACTAGGTCTGCTGTAGACCTGATTTCAGAAAAAGCCTACAGCAGTGACTGGAAATAAGTATAACCATTAAGAAAGATGAGTTGGGAAAGTGCTTTATTTTTCTGAAACAGTGTCATTATCTGGAGAAAAAAAATAATGAATTACCATTTGTGGCTAGAATAGCAAAGGCCAAGAAAGTATAATTGAAGATTTAAAAGTGTGAAGACTCTAGATTGGGTTGACATGCACTGGCCCAATCTAGGAACACAAGCTTGTGAACCTAGAGAACGTACCTCTCATAGAAAAGGAAGAATTTGAAATACAAACGGACTTTAACCGAAGGCTTAGATAAATAACAATAATGGGCTATAAAGGGAGGTTAAAAGTGCCTGGAGGGTGCATTTTCATTTTCGTGTCTAATTCTGTTATTTTTTTAACCGATTAAACATACATTCTTTTGTCAATAATATGGAAAACATAAAGAAGAAAATAAAGATGAATTATAATCTCATTTTATAGACTTCTAACATTTTTAGCACTTATTTTTTGTAAGTTAAGGAATTAATTACTAGTATTGTTTTTACATATTTATGGGGTACAATTGCAGGTTTCTTATATGCATGTATTATATTGTGAAGACTTCTAACATTTTGATGTATTAACACTTACTTTCCCACAGTATTTTAAAATTATCTTACATCATTTTGACTGTAATTTTGCATTCTGCTTTTATAAGTTATGTAAACTCAAAGAATTCTTCAAATCTTCTAGAAGTAATTTATTTTAAATGAGATTTTCAGACGTCATTGACTTTGGGGCACTTGCTATTTTACATACTGCTAGGAAAGAAAAAAAGTGTTTCCAATTAAACTGACACAAAGTCCTAATGATAGCTTTGAATGATATTTTTGTTGGTCACACCAGCCTTTTGATGCTTTGACATTTCTTCCGTCTAGTTCAGGGATTTGGCAATAATTTTTCCTTTAGTTGCATTTCTTGGCATGTAAGAGATGCTTCTTTTGCATAATCCTCAGAAAACAAAATGTAGCACGGCATCATCTACTTAGGTTCATAAACCAAGTATGTGATTTGTTGCTTTGGAACAAAATATGGCATAGTGGTAATTCGTCCTATGATGAATATTTGCTTCATCAACATAAAATGTACCCACTGAGTCTCTGTTTACATGCTCTTTTTGTGTACACAAAGACTTTTCATCTCAATGCTGAATCACAGCATTATATTTGAAGACATTTTATTTATTGTATTTAAAAATATTTAATTGACAAAGACTGAATATATTCAAGGTATATAACATGATGATTTGATATATGTATACATTGTGTAATGATTGCCACCATAAAATTAATAAACACATCCATCACCATTCATGCTGTACATTAGATCCTCAGAGCTTATTCAACTCATAACTGAAAGTTTGTACCCTTTGACCAATCTCTCTCCATTTCCCTCATCTACTGGTCCTTGGTAACCACTCTACAATTTGTGTCTGTGAGTTCAACATTTTTAGGTTCTACATATAAGAGATCATTCACTATTTGTCTTTGCAGCTGGCTTAATTCACTTGTTGCAATGTCCACGTTCATTTATAGTTACAAATGACAAGATTTCCTTCATTTTAAAGGCTGATTAATATTCTATTACATATACATATATATCTCACATATTTGTTATTCATCCACTGATAAACACTTGGGTCGATTCCCTATCAATGCTATTGTGAATAATGCCACAATGAATGTGGAAGTACTGATTTCATTTCCTTTGAGTATATAGCCAGAAGTGAGACTGCTGCATCATAGAGTAGCTCTACGTTTAATTTTTTGAAGAATCTCCATAATGGCTGTACTAATTTAAATCTCTACCAACAGTGTATAAGGGTTCCCTTTTCTCCACTCCCTTGCCAGCACTTGTTATCTGTTGTCTTTTTCATAATAATCAGGTGTGAGGTGATATCTCATTGTGGTTTTAATTTGCCCTTCTCTGATGACCAGTAATACTGAGCATCTTTTTATATACCTGCTGGTCATTTGCATGTCTTCTTTGAAAAAAAAAGTCTATTCAGGCTCCTTACCCATATGTAAATTGGGCTTGTTTTTTTTTTTTTGCTATTGAGTTGTATGAATTTTTTTACATATTTTAGGTTAACCTCCTATCAGGATTTTGGTTTGCAAATAGTTTTTTCCATTTCATAGGTTATCTTTTAATTTTGTCGATTGTTTCCTCTGCAGAAGTTTTTAGTTCATTGGAATCTGCTTGTTTATTTTTGCTTTTGTTGCCTGTGCTTTCGAGGTCATGTCCAAAAAATCATTACTAAGACCAATGTCAAGGAGCTTTTTTCCTATGTTTTCTTTTAGGAGTTTTATGATGTAAAACATTACATTTAAATATTTAATTTATTTCAACTTAATTTTTATGTATGGTTTAAGGCAAGTGTCTAATTTCATTACTTTGCATGTGGATATGCAGTTTTTTCAACACCATCTATTGATGAGACTCTCTTTTCTTCATTGTATGATCTTGGCATCTTGGTCAAAAAACAATTGACTGGATATGTGGACTTATTTCTGGCCTCTCTGTTTTGTTCCATTGGTCTATGTGTCTGTTTTTATGCTAGTGCCATACTATTTTGATTACTGTAGCTCTGTAATAGATTTTTAAGTCAGAGAATGCATTTCTCCTGGCTTTGTTCTTTTTGTTCAAGATAGCTACTTGGGGACTTTTGTGGTTCCATACAAATTTTAGAAGTGTATTTTCTATTTTTTTAAAAAAAGTCATTGGAATTTTGATAGGAATTATATTTAATCTATAGATTACTTTGGGTAGTATGGGTATTTTTAACAATATTAATTCCTCCAATCCATGAACAAAGGGTATCTTTTATTTGTGTCTTCTTCAATTTCTTCCATTAATGTTTTACAGTTTTAGTGTAGAGCTCTTTCACCTCCTTGGTTAAATTTATCCTAAGTATTTTATTTTATGTTTTGAAGGTCTTAAAAATGTCATTGTTTTCTTGATTTCTTTTGCAGATAGTTCATTGTTAATGTATAGAAACACTAACAATTTTTGAATGTTGATTTCCTATCCTGTCAGTTTACTGAATTTGCTTACTAGTTCTAATAGGGTTTTTTTGGTAGAGGCTTTAGAGTTTTCTTTATGCAAGATAATACTGTATCAGCAAACAGAGACCACTTAGCTTCTTCTATTCCAATTTGGATGCCTTTTATTTCTTTCTCTTGCCTAAGTTCTGTGGCTAGGATTTCTAGTACTATATTAAACAGAAGTGGTGAGAATGGCTATCTGGTCTTGTTTTGGATCTCAGAAAAAAAGCTTTTAGTTTTTCCCCATTCAGTATGATGTTAGCTGTGGGTTTGTCATATGTGGCCTTTATTATGTTGAGGTACATTTCTTCTACATCTAATTTGTTGAGTTTTTCTCATGAAAAGATGTTGAATTTTGTCAAATGCTTTTTCTGCATCTACTGAGATGTTTATACTCGTTTTTTGTACTTCATTCTGTTAATTGGCATATCGTATTTATTGATTTGCATATGCTGAACGATCTTTGCATCCCGGGGATAAATCCCGCATGATCAGGGTACATGATCCTTTCAATATGCTGTGCAATTTGGTTTGCTAGTATTTTGTTGAGGATTTTTACATTTGTATTCATTGGGGATATTGGCCTGTAATTTTCTTTTCTTGCTGTGTCCTTACCTGACTTTGTTATGAGGGTAGTGCTGGCATCATACAGTAAGCTTGAAAGTATTCTCTCATCTTCAATTTTTTAAAAAAGTCTGAGAAACATTGGCATTCATTCTTCTTTAAGTGCTTAGTAGAATTCACCCCTGAAGCCATATAGTTCCAAGCTTTTATATATTGGGAGTTTTTGTATTCAATCTCCTTACTCATCATGTTCTGTTCAGATTTTTTATTTCTTGTTGATTCTGTGTTGGTAGGTTGCGTGTTTCTATGAATTTATCCATTTCTTCTAAGTTTTCCAATGTGTTGGTGTATCATTGTTCATAGTAATCTCTTCTGATCCTTTGTATATCTGTAGTATCAGTTGTCATATCTCTTCTTTCATATATAATTTTGTTTGAGTCTTTTCTCCTTTTGTGCTTGGTTAGGTTGGCTAAAGGTGTTTTAATTATGTGGATTTTTTTTCCCTAAAAACCCCAACTCTTAGTTTCCTTGATCTTTTCTATTATCTTTCTAGTCTCTATGCCATTTATTTCTGTTCTAATCTTTATTATTTACTTCTTTCTGCTGACTTTGGGCTTAGTTTGTTCTTTTTCTAGTCCTTGCAGGTGTGAAGTTAGGGCAATTGAGATCTTTTCTTTTCCTTTATGTAGGTTATTTGTTGCTATAAACTTCCCTCTCAGCATTGCTGCTACTGCAGCTCATAAGATTTGGCATGTTGTATTTCTGTTTTTGTTTGTCTCAAAATACTCTTTGATTTCCCTTTTGATTTCTTCTTTGACCCATTGGTTGTTCAGGACTGTGTTGTTTCATTTCCACATATTTGTGAATTTTCTGAAGTTCCTCCTATTATTGATTTCTAGTTTTATACCTTTGTCGTTAGAAAAGATACTTGAGACAATTTCAATACTGGAGACATTTTAAATAGCAGCTAAATCAACGTGTGTGGTACCAACAATGTACATAATTCAGTAGAGGTAATGACAACACAAATGTCTGTCATCATGTTCATGCATGCATGGTAATGATGACTCCTTTGTACTTAACTCATAAGGATAATAAAATGCCATCAGCTGATGGGGATAATAATATGCCAACTACTATAAGACATATTCCAATTTCAGAGATGTTAAAATGTGGAAAAGGTGCATCTTAACATCAATGGGTTCACCTGAATTTAATTAACTATTTTACTCTTCTGGAGTATTAAAAATAAAATATAGCCTGGCATGGTGGCTCAAGCCTGTAATCCCAGCACTTTGGGAGGCCGAGACGGGTGGATCCCGAGGTCAGGAGATCGAGACCATCCTGGCTAACATGGTGAAACCCCATCTCTACTAAAAAATACAAAAAACTAGTGGGGCGAGGTGGCGGGCGCCTATAGTCCCAGCTACCTGGGAGGCTGAGGCAGGAGAATGGCATAAACCCAGGAAGCGGAGCTTAGTGAGCTGAGATCCAGCCACTGCATTCCAGCCTGGGCGACAGAGCGAAACTCCGTCTCAAAAAAAAAAAAAAAATTTACAGGAACTAAACATTTTTTCCTTATAGGAAATTTTAAATAGTATTTTTCTTTGCATTTGTGATTTTTTGGGAATAGACTCTGAGAAGTGAAATTATTTAGTCAAAGAATATAAGCATTTTAAAGGTGTTTGATCTTTATTTCTGAATTGCTTTACAGAAGGTAGTTCAAACTATACAGTCTGATGAACAATGTTATTTCAGTGTTCTAAACTTGACTTTATGAAAAAAAGCTGGCGTAGGTGGCCTGCAAGGTGGCCCCAACTATCTGAAGCGATAGCATGTGAGTTTTGAGGCGAGGGCTGACACAATTGCAGCTTCCACTTTGTTCTTTTGGACACATTCTGTGGGAAGCCAGGTGTCAGATTTGGCAGATACTCAAACAGTCTGTGGAGATGCTCATGTACAGAGGAAACAAGACTTACAATGAGAACCAACCTGTGAGTAAAATGCCTTAAAAATGGGTTCTTTTGTCCCAGTCAGGTTTTCAGATGTCCATGGTCCTTGTTCACAGTTGAGTTGCAACTTCATGAGAGATCCAGAGCCATAATTGCCCAGCAAAGCCACTTTCATATTTTTGACCCACAGAAACTATGAAAGATTATAAATGTTTATTATTTCTGCTAAATTCAGGTGTAATATGTTATGCAGAAATAGATAATGAATACAATAATGGCATTGTTTAATAAAATATGCAAAGATGTCACTATCCAAAAGAGAGTACATCTCTAGATGGGCCATTGATTTAATTATTCATGGCAAGTCTTATATTATTATGAGTACTTGGAGTTTCAATCTGAGCTTATTAGCTATGTGAACTTAGTCAATTCTTTTAGTCTCTTTGGTCCTGAGTTTATTTATTTTTTTGTCTTTCAAAGGAGATAATGATACTAGCCTTAATTTCTTCAGATGTGTATTTTAAAGTAAAAAGAATATTTTATGTTCCATGAAATTTGAAAATTTTCAAATTTTCATTTTAAAATTTTCAACTTTTAAAATCACGTGGAACATAAACCAGGTAAATGGATAGTATTTATTTATATTTTATTTATTTTAGACCTTAATTTTAAATAGGTAATACTATTTATACAGTTCAAAATTAACGGTACACAAAATGGTAGGTATTATAAAGCTATCTTCCTAGCCTACACATTACATTCTCTACATTATATGGCCCATAGTGATAATAAACATTGCCAATTTTTTTGTTGTTATTATTTTTGATATATTTTATAAAAGCACATGTATCTATATAGATCTTCCCTTGAAAGCGCAAATGATAGTATAATTACTTTTTTGTCACTTGACTTTCTTCTCTCAATAATAAAATTCAGAGACCATGATATTTAATATGTGGCCTAAATAGTTTTTCTTAAACTGTATCTTAAAATTTATGTTCTGCTATTTCATTTTCTTTTCAGAGACTCCAATTATTTATATTTTTGATCTCTGCCTTAGCCTATTTGGGGTCTTATAACAAAATAGCATGAATGGGGTAGCTTATAAACAACAGAAGTGGCCGGGCGTGGTGGCTCACGCCTGTAATCCCAGCACTGTGGGAGGCCGAGGCAGGCGGATCACAAAGTCAGGAGATCAAGACCATCCTGGCTAACATGGTGAAACCTCGTCTGTACTAAAAATACAAAAATTAGCTAGGCGTGGTGGTGGGCATCTGTAGCCCCAGCTACTCGGGAAGTTGAGGCAGGAGAATAACGTGAATCTGGGAGGCGGAGCTTGCAGTGAACCGAGATCGTGCAACTGCACTCCAGCCTGGGCAACAGAGTGAGACTCTGTCTCAAACAAAAAAACCAAAAAACAAAACAAAAAAAACCAACAGCAACAACAAAAAGCCCCAGAAGTTTATTTCTCACAGTTCTGGAGGCTGGGAAGTTCAAGATCAAGACACTGGTAAATTCAGTGTTTGGTGAGGGCCCACTTGCTGGTTTATAGACGGTTATCTTTTGCAGTCTTCTTATAGTGGGAGGGGAGAGGAGTCTTTCTTGGGCCCCTTTGAGAAGTGTATTAATTCCATTCATGAGAGCTTTGACCTCATGACCTAATGAACACCCAAAAGTCCCAACCCCTAATGCTATTACCTTGGGGTTTAGGATTTTGACATATGGAATTTGAGGGTACACAAACATTCAGATAATTGGAATCTCCTTTACCTGTATTCCATATTATTCATTTTCTCTCTAATGGTTTTTAGGTCTTTATTTTTGTTTCCTTATTTCTATGTTTTATATCTTTTAGTGTGTATTTTTGCCAATGTTGATTTACCCTTGTGTTCTTTACAGTTTTATTGTTGCTTTCATGATAATTTTATTTTTTTCTTTTATTGTTCTTCTGATATTTGAGAGCTCCTGTTTCACTTCCGACTATTGTCTCACTAATTATTCCCGATCGCTTAGTACTCTCACTTTACTTTACTTAGTACTCTCATTACACTTTATGGCCAAATTTTTATCTCATCTATGGCTTCCTTTTTCTGGTGACATTCTTTTCCTGCTGTTATTTTTCCACTTCCTATCCTCATAATACCTTTGGAGGCACCTTTTGTACATCCTTTTTTGTATGTGAATCATAAAGCATAATAATGTATGACCTGTGAACCCATCTGTTAGTATGCATTCCTTTTAAAAATTTCTCATGTTGAAGAAGATGGATTTTTCCTGGGCCAGCATTTTGGGGGAATGATGTGGGGAGGAGGCGTGTCACATTCCAGGCTGGAAGGATTTTTTCTTATCTAGAATTTTATAATTTATTTTGCCTTTACTCTGGACCAAAACAGATAGATAGGCTGCTGTAGTTTTTGTTCTTTTTCATAATGTAACACCTCTCTTCTCCCTGTCTCCAATTATAGGAACAGACAAAGATGGCTTATTTGTGCCATTCTTCATTCAGTTCCTGCTTCTTTTAGACGAGAATAGGTATAGAGAAAATGCTGTCATCCTGTGCACCTCTATCCTACTGGAAATAAAGGGTATACCTCATGTACCCTTCACTTTGAAAAAGCCTACTTTGTTGGCTTTTTCTCAGATCTGCAGTCTTAGTGACCTATTACTCTTCTCTATGCTTTTGAAAGTTTTTCATTTTATTTGGGTTTAACTATTTTCTACTACTGTTCAAAATGCATTTTGCTTTTCTGTTTCTTATTCTCCTTGGTGCTTCTGGTTGATTTCCAGGAATGGTGGGGTGGTGATGGTGATGGTGGGGAGATGGGGAATTCTGACTTTATACCATCTTTTTCAAACCTGAAGTTACATTTTTAATTTTTTTGTGGTGCTCATGTGTTAAATATCTGTAGTCCCTGGGGTGAACGAGGCTGGATTGGGTGGCTAGCCTCCATATTCCTTCTTTCTCCTTAGACCATGTCCCCTCCTTCATTCACTTTACAGAAATTATTGTGCATGCTGTTACATGTCCGGCACTGCAACAAGCACTGGAAAACAAAGACTAAACCACACGTGAGCTCTATCCACACAAACTGTAGGAGGTTATGACAATTAAACTTTCTAAAGAGCTTTCTAAAACAATTTTTAGGAGGGAGACTGATGTCTATTAAACATAAATAGAAATACATGCTGATGCTATAGAAGAGAGGTTCCTGAAAAACAGGATGAATTGGGATGTAGAACACAGAGAGGATTAACCTCAGAGGCAGCCTAGTGGGAAAAGCACAGGCACTGGAGACTAATTTCCTCCATTCAAAACCCACTTTTGCTCCTTCCCAGCTGCATGAACTGGGGAAACTATTGAGCTTCTCTATGCCCCAGTTTCCTCATATTTTGCTCACAAAATAAGACTCCCTCTGTAATGCATAGTTGTATATAAACCACAATAAAAAGCAGCATAGTAGAATGCCTAAGAATATATATTTTGGAGAAGATTGCTTGTCTGACCTTGGATACATTAGCAAATGTTCTTGTGCCTCAGTTTCTTGATTTATAAAATAGGGGTGATAATAATGCCTATTTCATAAGATTGTTATGAGACTTAAATGAGTTACTATATTTAAAGTGATTCCGATGTCGTCTTGGAGATAAAACAAACCATGTACCTATACCTGGAAGGTAGTAAGCACCATCTAAGTATTTGCCAAATAAGGCATTTATCATCATACTCGAAATACGGAAAGTACTAAAACATAGTAGCTATTATAGCAGGAGGGAAAAAGTAAGTAGAGTTTGTGGCAGGAACCTGTAGTATTTCCTGTGATAGTTTCTATAGGCAAGCTACTTTTGAGAGGGAAGGAGCAGATCAGAGGTTTAGGGAGAAAGGAGAAGATTTGAAATAGCTGCTATTGAGTTAGAAAAAGAGATGTCTGAGCAGTGTTGCCTAGTTGAGGTTAAATAACACAATAACTCATAGAGGTACAAATATAAGCATCTGTCTTGTTTTATATACCAATACTTGGTGACCTGGTTCTAGGTACAGAGAAGAAAGATTGATATGAGGCTACAGTTCTCCCAGATGTTACAGAACAGCATCAGGGCAAAGAACTCAAGAATGTTGGCAAAAGGTAGTTAAAGCGATAGACCATAAAGACTATGTTGAGTAGGGAAGGAAATAAAGAGAGGATGAAGTAAAGAGTGAAGGCGCAGAGTTCCAGGTGAGGTAGAAAAGCAATTGTAGCGGCAGCAAGTGAATGAGATGGACGGAGAGGAAAAAAAGTCCCTTGGAAATGCACACTGAAGAAAATAAGAAAGCATTTCTTCATAAGGAAGAATAAGTTTAACCTACCCATTTCAGGCCTCTGTAGGGCAGAGGCAGCTTTAAAGTGGGAGTAGCCTCAGGATCATCTTATCTGCATCATTAGAGGTGGAGTGGGAAGAGAGGTCTCCAAAGAAAAAGGTTCTTATGGGCTCAGAGGTCTAGCCATTTTACTTTTTCATGTGTAAGCCCTACTCCCTAGCATGGCAGACCATTGAGAAGAGTGACTTTCAGGGTGGAGTATATGTGTGTGTGGGAGGGTGTGAGAGTATCGGGAGAGTTAGGAGAGTAGCCACTAAAGGTGATCAATGTTCTTTGAGATCAAACAAACAAGAATTTTAGAGAAGACACTGCAGTCATAGTGCTGTTGATTCAAGTAAACTTCTTACAAAAAATGAGACTCTTCCAGATTCTATGATGAAAGTGGAAGGTCTGCGTTAAATCTGGGTCAGTATCATGTATTATACTCCTCAGTCAACCTGCATTATGTTGTATATTAAACAGAACCTTTTAAAATAACTGACATTCCTTTTGCTATAGGATGTATTCATTTCCCTTGAGTTGACATGTCTGATCTGTGAGGCTCTGGGCCTTGCAGTTGGTTTATATGGGTGGGATTCAAATGCATGTCAAATTGAATATTGCTAGATGTTGAGAGTTTGGGAGGAAACAGGTAGGGTGAAATATCTCTGAGTTATAGTTGAAGGTCACTGTGGCAATTTGATTCAATTCATTTCAACAATTATTTACTGAATGTTAACTCAGCATGAGTCAGGTGGTTTAAATAGAGTGGTCACTGAAGAGTGGTCACTGCCCTTGTGGAGCTCACAACTAAGGGACAAGACAACCAATTCCAACTTGCCTGCAATGTGTCTTCATCTTCTGTCATAAACTGTAGGGTTATATAAGGTTTCTTAGAATTCATTAATTGAATCATTTGTTCATTTAATACATTTTGTTCATTCTTTTTTTTTTTTTTTTTTTTTGTTCATTCTTTTTGAGTTCTGTGGTATGTCATGCACTGGTGGTTGGAAACTCTTTATCCGCTTCTGTGGTTGTCCGGATGAACAACCTGTCATCAATATAATTTCCTGAGATGCTAAGAGTTAATTAGGGTCTGTCTTCTTTAAGTCACCCTAAGACCCCAGAGGTCTATGTCCTCTCCCAGGAATAGAAACACTGTTTGTGATGTGTCTTCATCCTTTTTTGGTACCTTCTATC
This sequence comes from Piliocolobus tephrosceles, assembly GCF_002776525.5. NCBI lineage: Eukaryota > Metazoa > Chordata > Mammalia > Primates > Cercopithecidae > Piliocolobus > Piliocolobus tephrosceles. The sequence continues at coordinate 39,091,884 of NC_045455.1, forward strand.
TGCGTGCCATCCTAGTGACCCTCAGAGATCATGTTTCAGAACCGTGGAAATTTACAGGAATTAGAAAGCTTGCAATTAGAAGAACTTGGTGTGAGTCTGGTTCTTCCATGGTCTAGCAGTGTGTGATCTTGGAAAATTGCTTAGCTTTTCTCAATCACCATGGTTCTCATCTTTTTCACAACAAACTTATAGATATTATTCTATCCATTTTACATCGAAAAAAACTGAGGCTTAGCAAGGTTAGGTAATTTTCCCATGAGCCAGGGTTCAAATGCATGAAGTCTGACTTTGGTGTTCATGCTTAAAGACTCCTTTATGTCAATTATGAAGAGTTGAACACACTATCTGGTACATATAATATACTCAATAAAATACAGCTGTTATTTTGGCTGTCGTAACTCAGAACCAACACAGTGGAAATCTTTGCTAAAGGTGGAAGCAAAACATCAATGTTGGAACTGCACCAGTTATTTTGGAATAAGGAATCATTCGTATTTGACCTTGAACCCTAACCACATGTAAGACTAACCTTGATTAGAGTGGTAAATGTCATTTATAATTGAAGGATCTATTTTTTATAATTCTATTTCTGCTGTAATGAAGAATTACACTTTTGACATTTTCAGTTAATGCTCTAGATAGCCCTGGATTGACATATATTGTACTAGGGCCCTTAAACCAAGAGCTAAAATAGAGAGATGAATCCTTAATCAATGAATTACAGATCCTGGTAAAATGTTAAATTTAAATAAAACATCCACAGTTAGTACTGTTTTGAGGTCACTAAGAATGTTTGCATTCTACATGCACTAAAAAATTGGGCTAAATGCATGTAGATTTTCATAAAGGTAGCACATATGAAAATCTTTGCCTAATAATGCACTGTTATGTTCAGCAGGGAGAGATGCAGTCTAATTTTCTTATGATTTCCTCCCCTATCTTGCTTCCTTTTTGTAGGTTAATCCTTTGTTAACACAGCTTCTTAGAGTGCTCTTGTTTTTCACTCACAAGTCTTATTTTTTTTCTTTATCTACCATAGAAAGATTGTCCTCATTCAATAGCATTTAGGTAGGAAAGAGATGTTCAAATGTCATGTTTAAGAATGTCTTTCCCTTTCTTCCCCATTTCATTCTATTCAAGTTTTCTGTTGTATCTGAAATAGTCTCTAAGTCCCTGGGGACGATAAAAAATAATTTTATGGCAGAAGTCAGAAGAAAAACTATTGTAATTTTTTTTTGTATGTGTGTGTGCTTATTTTTGTTTTTTTGAGACAGGGTCCTGCTCTGTCACTTGGGCTGGGGTGCAATGGCACGATCCTAGCTCACTGAAGCCTTGAACTCCTGGGCTCAAGTAATCCTCCCACCTCAGCCTTCAGAGTAGCTGGAGCTACAGGTATGCACTACCATGCCTAGCTAATTTTATTTATTTATTTATTTTTGTAGAGACAGGGTCTTGCTATGTTGTCCAGACTTGTCTCAAACTCCTGGTTTCAAGTGATCCTCCTGCTTTGGCCTCCCAAACTGCTGGGATTACAGGCATAAGCTACCATGCCCTTTCCATTTTTTGTATTTTACAACAGAGGATGAAACTTCATTTTTAATTATAATTTTGACCCAAATTATCTCGTTTATATAGACAGACAGGGCAGTGACTTGTCTACATATCCATCTTCACAAATTGCTAGGGCAGGCAAACAACTTGTGATATGACCAGCAAAACATGTGTTCCGTTTGATTTTCCACACAAGTATGAAAATCCAGTTTAGATAATATCCATTAATGGACCCATTAAAAAGAATGTTCTTAACCTTCACCAAGTAAAGAAAAACTTATTCAAGAGCTGTCGGCAACACTGAGCTATGGCTTAGCAGGTTTGCACCAGCGTGTTGATAAGGTTCCAAAGTGTGGAAGGACAATGAAAAATCCAAAGTGGAACCAAAATATTCCAGGTTTTGAATGAAGAAGAAAACTTACTGCTCCATGCTTACATGAGCACTTACAAATATGCAATAAAAACAGTTTGTGTTTTTAAAGGATGTGTCAATTCTTTGAGCTGAGGGAAGTCAGACTTTAGGCCTGGGACCTAACTGGAATCACTTGTTACTCATAATTTAGTATTTCATTTTTTGCAAAGTTCATTACCTTTCAAAGTCCAATCAAAATTTAAAAAATAGCAAGTGTCCTTTTTTTGCACCACTGTAAATGAGAATGTACTGTGGATTTTGTCAAAAGCAATTAAGAGTATTTGAAAATTTGTTTAAGATACTCTGCTAATGTGTACTCTGACTGGTATATCATGCTTTAAATATTTTTTCTTAGTGAATTTAGACAAATTAATGAATCAGAATTTTTTTTTTTCGGGAACTTGCTAAGAAACTCCAAAGTTGTATCTCTTAGTGTATATTTATTGAAAATTGCAAGAGCCAAGAAAGGGAGAGTTTATTTTAGGAGCCTCAGAATATATAATTAAATCACTCTGCTTTATTTCATAAAAGTGATTGAAGACTAACAGAATCCATTTCTATCTCTAGTGTGATGCTGTTCATGAGAGAGACAATTCATATGCCATAGAAGTTAATCTGCCCAATGGAAAAATGTTATAAAGGTTTCTGCTTCTGTTACTTAATCACGATTTGTTCATGTTTTTCTCTCCAGTGCATTTATCCTTACTAGAAAACTCTATCAGAAACCGCCAATCATCTGAGTAGGTAGACAGCCATAAAAGTAACCACAGACTTTATTAATGATGGGGGAAATGGCAGATTACCCTCTTTCTTAAAAACTAAGAAGCATCTAATAACATGCACTTTGATTTTACCCAGCTATGAGGGTCTGGAAAATGTCTTATTTAAATATACAGGTATTTTTATGGAGCCTTTTAAATCTTTGCCTTAATACTGTAGTTTCCTCCATATGTTTTTTGTCAACTAACAGCTCAGAACTGATAAGCCATGTGGAAATGTTTTATAAAGCTGCAGTTCTTCCTTTGTGACTACTGCTTCTTTTATTAAAGTCGAACTTCTTCCAAAAAAGAATGCAATTTGTTTGCATATTTTTGTCTGCAAAACACGGCCAAGTATGGATACCTTTTACATGATAGGAAAGAGGGTTTAATTAGGTGTCTTTCAGTGTGATTAGAATGGATGTGACATGCGCATGCTTGTGTTTTGGGAAGATCACTGGCTGCAGTGAGGGAGATGAGGTGAGGCTGGAGCCAGGGAGACTAAAATGGGGAGAGTTACACAATCCCTGGGAGAAATAGTGATGGACTGGATGGAGGCAGTAGGAGGGAAATGGGGAAGAGGGAACAGAATTCAAGAATGTCCTGGGAAGTAGGTTCATTGGAAGGGTGTACCAGGGAGGAAAAAGGATTTATTATGATTTAAGCATCTTCCTTGGTTAATGGTAAATCACATTCATGGAGATAGGGAAAGCAGAGGAGACCTTTTGATACTTACACATGGTTGGCTTCCCAAAGTGCTGGGATTACAAATATGAGCCACTATGATGTGGAAGCACTTTCTATTTTATTTATTTATTTATTTATTTATTTATTTATTTATTTATTTATTTATTTATT
>NC_045455.1:39095472-39115734 GCF_002776525.5 Piliocolobus tephrosceles
ATTTATTTATTTATTTATTTATTTATTTATTTATTTATTTATTTATTATACTTTAAGTTCTAGGGTACATGTGCATAACGTGCAGGTTTGTTACATATGTATACTTGTGCCATGTTGGTGTGCTGCACCCATCAACTCGTCAGCACCCATCAATTCGTCATTTATATCAGGTATAACTCCCAATGCAATCCCTCCCCCCTCCCCCCTCCCCATGATAGGCCCCGGTGTGTGATGTTCCCCTGTGGAAGCACTTTCTAGGAGCAGAAACACAATGTAAGATGCAACTACCTCTATGTGTCTTCAGCTGCCTCCCCATTAGAGAGAGCTGTTCTGCCCATCAGTTAAGAAGTTATCTGTGATTGGAGAGGGCGAGGGCGAGGGCTGGATGAAGGCACTAGATGGCTTCTAAGATTCCTTCAAGTCTGAGAGCTTGTGATTTTGTGAAAGTGGTTTGAAAAATTTAAGCTCAGCTTCAAGAGGACGGGAAATATGACACTATAGTGACAGAACACACATGCACAGTGAGGAAAGATGGAAATTCCTCTTCATGTTCTCCCCAAATTGTGACAGCTTAGTGCCCCTCTCACTACATTGCAATATTCAGGCATAGACATTATGCATGATGTGAATTAACCATTCTGAGGAACGATCAGACAACTTTGCATTGTTATCCTATTTGTATTTGAAAATATAGAGCTATGTTTATAGTTGTTTGTAGTCTGATTCTCATTCTAAATATTATTTTCCAGCAAAGATATGATGTTTCCTAGTACAGATGTGTGACTCTGCTAATTCCACATCAGAATTTGAACATACATTAGAGACATTCACTTTTATTGTGGGACCACAATGCCATATCTGTTGTACCAAAGACTTGGACAGAAGTATCCATTATTCATGGGGAATCCTTAGGAATATATTCAATGTAAATAACCAAATGTGTTGGTCACATTTGATTCTATCACAGTCAGGCAGGTGTGGCAGGGTCAAAAAGGGTATAACTTATTTTACAGAAAAACATTTCTGATGGGACATGTAGATTCAAATTGCCATGTTGGGATTAGAACTAGTAGACTGGAAGTTGGTGGGGCTGTTTATGTAATTTCTTCTTCTCCATTATATGGACTTTATTATACTAAATTACAATTTGCCTCATTCAAATGCAAATGAATTTTTGAAAGCCCTGTGTGGGCTTCATGTAATTCTTTTGGGCAAGCATTGCTCAGTGTTTCACTTGCTCGAAAGGATTCAGTGATGCAACTGATTCCAAGAAAAAAAAAAGTGAATTTGAAAGTGCTGTTCGTATTGGAAGGGATGGTATAATCATATCAAATTCACATCTGGTTTTATTTTGCTGACTGTTTCTCCTCCTGGCTTTCCTAAAGTATATGTGCCCTGTGGGATATAATGCTCTTTACTTGACTTTCCCTTATTTTCCGGAGTCTGATTCTTCCCAGAGTTATGCTCCCAATTAAATATTGACTATAAAAATAAGGAACACAAAGGAAAGTTTTGAAAAGCATAACAAGCTAACAATGCTGTTATGGAGATGTGGGAATTCATTCAACAGTAACACTTCATTTTTGGCCTTTATGAACCAATCTTGCAGCAGACCAAAGTGCTCATAATGCAGGTCACTTTGTAAGTCACCAAATCTCCCTTAGCAGTTTATTTTAACGTCTTTTGTTCTAGCAGGAAGGAAAATAGTCCCACAGTTTTTAATACACTCCAGCTGTTCATTGGTAAAGACTTCAACATGAAGCTTATAGGGAGAAAATTGTGTACTTAGTTTAAATTCTACGAGAGACTCTACAAAAGGCCTGAAGTTCTTTAGCCTCCACTCTCAGGATTTGTACCTTTCTCATCAATCCAATGACACTTACGTTGCTTCACAGGGCTTTACTGTGGTGATTCTTTGGTCACCAGTTCAGGTTACTTAGGGAACAACTAGGGGTTGTCAGATATTCTTCAGATTTTTTTCTGACCAGGTTTTGTTTGTTTGTTTGTTTGTTTTGTTTTTTCAGGTGGAGAACATGGTGTAGTTCTAGGCAAGTCTTATGAAATATCCATCATGAAGGCTGTTTCATGATAAAAAGAGTGCATGGGACAAATAAGTTTGAGAAATAAATTTAGAACTTAGAATTAGAAACAGCCTGTTAAAGGGTGCTATGGTCTTAATGTGTTCTCCCAAATTTATACATTGAAACTTAATCACCAATGTGATGGTATTCAAGTGTGGGGCCTTTGGGAGGTGATTAAGACATGAAGATGGAGCTCTTATGAATGCCATTAGTGACCTTACAAGGGGAGCTGTTCACCCCTTCTGTCCTTCCACCTTTTCTTCCATGTGAAAACACAACACTTGTCCCTTCTGCCTTTTCCATTACGTAAAGATGTCTTAAAACAATGCATCTATAGATCAGGTCCCCACCAGACACGGAATCTGCTGCCACCATGATCTTAGACTTCCCAGATTCCAGAACTGTGAGAAATAAGTTTCAATTGTTTAAGAGTTACCTAGTCAAAGGTAGTTTGTTATAGTAGTAGGAATAGACTAAGACAAAGGGTCTGAGAAATTCTGTGGTAAAGAAATCCTACTTAACTCTCCTTAAGTCAGTAGTAGAGCACAATATTTAAGAGCACCAGGTTTGAATACAAGATAGACTTGGTCTCAAATCAATCCCAGATTCAATGTTAGCAATGAAACCTGGCCAAGTTACTTCCCTGTACAATAGGAATTCCCAGCTGTGCAAGAGGAATAATAAGACCCATCTCATCGGCTTATTGTAGAAAGCATACTATAATGTAGAATAAAACATTTGGCAAGGTGCAGCATCATAATCAGTATGATTACTCATTTTTTATATAATGTTATCTTATTTGACTGTATGACTTTTTGGGGCAACACATAAGAAACTACTCTACTAAGGAAATATGATGAGAAATGCTAGTCTGACAGACTGATATTGGCATCAATACTTTCAAAGAATGGAGAGGGCCAGGACTGCTTATATCATGTGAATTCTCTACTAAATTGACTGATACCTCTCTCATAGTGCTGTCTCATGGGCAAAAAAATTACAGAATTTTAAGCAAATAAAGTAAAATTGAATTTAAAATGAAATACACAGAGGTTATTATAAACAAGACCTATATTCTGTCTTGAATATCAAAAGATAAGTTCTAGGATATAAATGTCCAGAAAGAAGCCTCAAGAGGATGAGAAAGAAGAGAAATTTGTTTCCTTATGTCAAGAAGAAATTAATGCAAAATTTTAACACCTATGAAAAGAAGATTGGAGCCATTTTTTTCATGTTTAATCTTTTTTTTTTTTTTTTTTTTCTGAGACGGAGTCTCGCTCTGTTGCCCAGGCTGGAGTGCAGTGGCCGGATCTCAGCTCACTGCAAGCTCCGCCTCCCGGGTTTATGCCATTCTCCTGCCTCAGCCTCCCCAGTATCTGGGACAACAGGCGCCCGCCACCTCACCCGGCTAGTTTTTTTGTATTTTTTAGTAGAGACGGGGTTTCGCCGTGTTAGCCAGGATGGTCTCGATCTCCTGACCTCGTGATCCACCCGTCTCGACCTCCCAAAGTGCTGGGATTACAGGCTTGAGCCGCCAAATCATTTTTAAAGATTATTTTTAATCAACTCAATAATTGTACATGTACAGTGTGATATTTCAATACAACATATACAGTATGTAATGATCAAATTAGGATAATTAGCAAATCTATCACCTCAAACATTTATCTAGAGTCATCCTACAGTGCTAAGGAACACAGAACTATTTATTTTTCCTATCTTTCTGTAATTTTGTATTTGTTAACCAACTTCTCCCTAGCACCTCCTCATCTTTCACAGTCTTTAGTAACCACTATTCTATCCTCTATTTCTATGAGATGAAAATTTTTAACCTTCACATATGCATGAAAACCTGTAGTATTTATATTTTTGTGCCTGGCTTATTTCACTTAACATAATGTTCTCCAGGCCCATCCATGTTCTGGCAATTATGGTTGAATAGTATTCCATTGTGTGTATGTATCATTTTCTTTATCCGTTCAACTGTTGATGGACACTTAGGTTGATTCCATATCTTGGCTGTTGTAAATAGTGCTGCAATAAACATGGGAGTGCAGATATCTTTTTGACAAACTGACTTCCTTTTCTTTGGATAGATATCCAGTAGTGGGATTGCTGGATCATATGTAATTATATGTTTAGTTTTCAGAAAAAACTCAATACCATTTTCCCTAATGGTTTTACTAATTTACATTTCCACCAACAGTGTGTAAGAGTTCCCCTTTCTCCACATCCTTGACAGCATTGGTTATTTTTTGTCTTTTTTGTAATAGCCATTCTAGCTGGGGTGAGATGATATTTCATTGTGGTCTCGATTTGCATTTCTCTGATGAGTAATGGGTATTTTTTCATATACCTCTTGGCCATTTGTGTGTCTTCTTTTGAGAAATATATGTTCAAATCATTTGACCATTTTAAAATTGGATTATTTTGTTGTTGTTATTGAGTTGTTTGAGTTACTTGAATATTCTGGCTATTAATCCTGGAGCCAAGTCATTTTTTAGAACAAAGGTGAAGTAAATTAAAAGTTGAATAATCAAACTAATAATCAGCTGATTCTTAATAAGGATATTGTGGGTAATTGGTTTTTGAGCACCATTGAATTGTAGGAAAGTTTGTGTTTAACTAACTCTATTAGTTGCTCTTTTTGTTTTCTTCTCTCCTTCTGAGGTACCCCCTCCCCTTTCCTTAATTCCTCCTTACCCTAAGCACTTTCCTCAGATGAGATAAAACCAATTGAGACCTGCTTTTGGTTAGCTAAATTTTTGAAAGGATCTGATAATTAATTCATGTGTAAGTATAAAGCAGGGTTTCTCAGCCTCTACTCTGTTGGCATTTTGTCCTGGTTAGTTCTTTGTTGTGGGGGGCTGTCTTGTGCATTGTAAGATATTTAACCAACTCTCTGGCTTCTACCCACTAGATACCAATAGCATTCTTCATCCTAGTGGTGACAAACAAAAATATCTCCAGATATTGCCAAATGATTCCTGGAGGGCAAAATCCCTCTCCTCTCCAATGAAAACAATTGAGTATGAAGATTTTTTACAACAGTTAAATCTGCACCACTGTCTGAGTTAATTTCTCCTTTCATCTTGTATAGTTTCTTTTTCTTATTTTATTTTATTTATTTTTTATTATACTTTAAGTTCTAGGGTACATGTGCACAACGTGCAGGTTTGTTACATATGTATACATGTGCCATGTTGGTGTGCTGCACCCATTAACTCATCCTTTACATTAGGTATATCTCCTAATGCTATCCCTCCCCCTCCCCCTCCCCACAATAGGACCCGGTGTGTGATGATCCCCTTCCTGTGTCCAAGTGATCTCATTGTTCACTTCCCACCTATGAGTGAGAACATGCAGAATTTGGTTTTCTGTTCTTGCAATAGTTTGCTGAGAATGATGGTTCCCAGCTGCATCCATGTCCCTACAAAGGACACGAACTCATCCTTTTTTATGGCTGCATAGTATTCCATGGTGTATATGTGCCACATTTTCTTAATCCAGTCTGTCACTGATGGACATTTGGGTTGATTCCAAGTCTTTGCTATTGTGAATAGTGCCGCAGTAAATATACGTGTGCATGTGTCTTTATAGCAGCATGATTTATAATCCTTTGGGTATATCTCCAGTAGTGGGATGGCTGGGTCAAATGGTATTTCTACTTCTAGATCCTTGAGGAATCGCCACACTGTTTTCCACAATGTTTGAACTAGTTTACAATCCCATCAACAGTGTAAAAGTGTTCCTATTTCTCCACATCCTCTCCAGCACCTGTTGTTTCCTGATTTTTTAATGATTGCCATTCTAACTGGTGTCAGATGGTATCTCACTGTGGTTTTGATTTGCATTTCTCTGATGGCGAGTGATGATGAGCATTTTTTCATGTGTCTGTTGGCTGTATGAATGTCTTCTTTTGAGAAGTGTCTGTTCATATCCTTTGCCCACTTTTTGATGGGGTTGTTTGTTGATGGGGTTGTTTGATGGGTTTTTTTCTTGTAAATTTGAATGAGGTCTTTATAGGTTCTGGATATTAGCCCTTTGTCAGATGAGTAGATTGCAAAATTTTTCTCCCATTCTGTAGGTTGCCTGTTCACTCTGATGGTAGTTTCTTTTGCTGTGCAGAAGCTCTTTAGTTTAATTAGATCCCATTTGTCAATTTTGGCTTTTGTTGCCGTTGCTTTTGGTGTTTTAGACATGAAGTCCTTGCCCATGCCTATGTCCTGAATGGTATTACCTAGGTTTTCTTCTAGGGTTTTTATGGTTTTAGGTCTAACATTTAAGTCTCTAATCCATCTTGAATTAATTTTCATATAAGGAGTAAGGAAAGGATCCAATTTCAGCTTTCTACTTATGGCTAGCCAATTTTCCCAGCACCATTTATTAAATAGGGAATCCTTTCCCCATTTCTTGTTTTTCTCAGGTTTGTCAAAGATCAGATGGCTGTAGATGTGTGGTATTATTTCTGAGGGCTCTGTTCTGTTCCATTGGTCTATATGTCTGTTTTGGTACCAGTACCATGCTGTTTTGGTTACTGTAGCCTTGTAGTATACTCTGAAGTCAGGTAACATGATGCCTCCAGCTTTGTTCTTTTGACTTAGGATTGTCTTGGCAATGCGGGGTCTTTTTTGGTTCATATATAGTTTCTTAATTACCAAAGACAAAACTCTGAACAGCAAATCATTTACAAGAAAGAGGTCAGGGAAAGATGACTTTGTACTCTAGGTAATCATGTTGGTGAGGTGGCTATCTCCTCTATTTACCAAGTAGGCCAAATCTATTAGAGCGAGTAAACCTCCCCCTGAGTTAATGACTTCAGACAAGGCTTGAGGCTTCATCTACATTCATATTAAATTTTGAGTTCTAGGCCAGACCCGGTGGCTCATGCCTGTAATCCCAACACTTTGGGAGGCCGAGACGGATGGATCACGAGGTCAGGAGATTGAGACCATCCTGGCTAACATGGTGAAACCCCGTCTCTACCAAAAATACAAAAAATAAATTAGCCGGGCTTGGTGGCGGGCGCCTGTAGTCCCAGCTACTCAGGGGGGCTGAGGCAGAAGAATGGTGTGAACCCGGGAGGCGGAGCTTAAAGTGAGCCAAGATGGCGCCACTGCTCTCCAGCCTGGGTGACAGAGTGAGACTCCATCTCAAAAAAAAAAATAAAATAAAAAATAAAAAAAAATTTTGAGTTCTATTTCCCATCTTTAACTGCAAATATTTTTAATGATTGAGCATTAAACAATAAAAAGGATTTCCACTAGTCAATTGGACTTGGTCATTAATAAAGCAGAATGGATTGATTGGTAGCTTTTGTCCTTAATAACTGAATTAGGTATATTATTCAACAAACCATATTGCAGAACAGCTCTTCCAACAAAGGCAAAAAATAAATTCTAAATGGATGATATTTCAGGGTATCTCTAAATACACATTTGGCATTGAATTCAAAAGAAGAGGGGCTGAGGTCCAAAGACTGCCGTTTTTTTCTTTAATTTGCATTTGGCTTTGTGGGTTAGATCTTTTGGCATGTATGCTTCCCCTTTTTTTGCTCCTCAGTTGTGGTTCTTCTCTGTGAACTTTTGCTTAACAAAGAGGAACACGTATTGTGCAGTAAAAACATTGGCTGTAAATCATTTTAGCTATAAAATGTAGCTGCTTGGAGCCCAGTAATTGGGCCTGTGGTTCTGAAAATAAGGACTGCCAACAACTGAATGTGTTGTTTAATTGGTCCGCAGGGAAAGACCCTGCGAGTGTCCAAGAGATGGTTTTTGACTTCCTATTGTTTTAGTTTTTCCACGGGACCTGCAGTATTCCCTTGCTAACCGTTTACCACAACTGGCTGTTTATTCCGTGTGGTAAAATACCACTGGCACCATGGAATTCATAGCACTGACAGAAGGGGAGTCTTTCAAAGGCTTGCATGCTTGGAAGGCAAAAATATGTGCACTTTGTAGATTCAGTACAAAGTAACTGGGAACATTTCTTTATGGTCACAGTGTGGCTTGGGACACCAGCTATAATGTTATCTGTGAAACACAGGTTGGTGACAATGTAAAATCCTTAAATTGGTCACAGAGCAAATAAATAATTTACTTTAGATATCTAAAATTTGCCCAGAATTCTCATTGCTCCACGAAATCCATCCTTTAAGAATGAGGTTGTATGCTACGTAAATGTGCTAATTTCAAGTAAAAATCCCGAAAGCAGAGCATGACCTGATATGTGTTTGAATGATTTGTTCCTTGAAGTCAGATTTTAAGGAGATCTTTCTCTAAAGTTTGGAAATGCAAATTCCCTGTGATAAGAATAGGATTTAGTTCTCCCTCCGTTTTGCCAAACCTGACAGAATACGTTAAAATATAAACCCGCATTTATCTCTTTTAATTAATAAATGTGAATTCTGAGATCAAAAAGTGTAGTCCTGAGGATGTTGGGAGTGTCCATTCCAGAAGCAAAGAGGGAGCGAGCTGAGCCCATGGCTAAAGATCAACCGCTCTCCCTTGGGTGTCTGTGGAGAGCAACAGTGCTTGAATCCTGCTCTCCTCTCCTGGGTGTTGGAGTGTGAAATCTCTAGCAGCCAGCATCACAGGACACTCACTCAAAGCTGACTGAACTGGTTAATGGGAGTCATCGCCTTCCTATTATTTCTTCTGGTGACTGACAGGCTGAGGGAAGGCTCAGGAACATGGAGAATAATGGCCAGGTGTGTGAGTCAGCCCTATGTAGAATGGATCATAAAGAAGAATAATTCTTTTGGATGAAAATAATAGAAACTCTATTTAAAGTAGCTAAACTGAAAGGGGGAAATTTATTCACTGGGACTGAGGTGCCGAACTAAATATAAGGACGAGAATTCAGTCAGGACTGAGGAACTTGAGGCAGGGACTCACAGCACCAGAATATTCTCTCCAGTCCTGGATTCTGCTTTTTCCTGTTCAACCACGTCATCTTTTCTTTATTTGACCATTGGCCTTCTCTGTCCATTGTTTACCCAGAGCATGAGGCATGACAGATAACAACATCCAAACATCCAGTTTTTCTTCACGGTCTCAAATCTTTGGGCACTGAGTTTAAACTTTCTGGGGAAGGACCTCCTGGCCTAGTTTGGATTAGAGAGGCAGCACTGCCCAAATGAATAGGATTAGTGGTGGGTGTCATGCTTCCAACAGGGTGGCTCGGGCATTAGCCTTGGGACAAAGTAAGAGGAATGGTTCCTAGTAGGAATGATACCATAAGTGTCCACAACATAATCCAAATCACAAGCAGATGAGGGGGAAAAAAATATCTGTGATTCCATGAAGGCTTACTATCTGTAAAGAAAGAAGTAAGGAAATATATCAATCACTTCACAGTTCATTTGGGGGCTATTGTGCTGGTGATATGGTTTGGCTGTGTCCCCACCTAAATCTCTCCTTGAATTGTAATAATCCCCACGTGTCAAGGGTGGAGCAAGGTGGAGATAATTGAATCATGGGGGCAATTTTCCCTATATTGTTCTCATGGTAGTGAGTAAGTCCCAGGAGATCTGACAGTTTTGTAAATGGGAGTTCCCCTGCGCAAGCTCTCTTGCCTGCCACCATATAAGACATGACTTTGCTTCTCCTTTGTCTTCTGCCATGATTGTGAGGCCTCTCCAGCATGTGGAACTGTGAGTCTATTAAACCTCTTTTCTTTGTAAATTAACCGGTCCCGGGTATGTCTTTATTAGCAGCATGGAAACAGACTAATACAGCTGGCCAAGTCAGAAATGGTTCATATGGGAAGGAAAGAGTTGAATCTGGCCTGGAAGGATTTGCCAAATCTGAAGAGGTACAGGAGAGAGAAGGATTTCCAGATAAGGAAAAGGCCATAAGAAAATAGGCCAGAGGGGCTAATGAACTCCCATTGGTGGCAAGGGGAAATCGGCTTAATTGTATCTAGCTATGCCTAAGGAAGACATACAAGGTGACTTTGGGTAATTATGGTGGTGCCAGATTACAGAGGACTTTGCAGGTGGGTAGAGGATTTAGGTTTGGCAAGCAGGAGTGAAACAGTAAAGATTTTCAAATAAAGAGTAATATGATAAAAATGAAATTTTAGAGGGTGAGTGCACAATGTATGAGATGTAGTATATCAAGGCATTGAAGGCAGGATGGCTTCCTAGGAGACAGTTTTGGAGTTCAGCATAAAATAAAGATTCCCAGACCTCATCCCTGCTGTCAAATCAGAATCTCTGAGATTAGGACTGGGAGTTTCTAGGCTTGGAAAATTCCTCAGGTAAAACGTACTCAGGATATGCCTAACTGATTACTGATCTGCTTTTTGTTGACAAGCAGTTACAAACTAAAAATGTTTATAGAAAAAGTTATCCTTTGAGAAACACAGTGAATTCTTTAGTAATCGGAGGAAAAGGAGAGAAGAAAGTAATACATAATCCCAGTTCTTAGCTAATTAAAGACTAACAACAACTCTTAGCAATCCAGTTTCCCCCTGTTTTTATTTATTTAATCATATTTTATTTTGTTATTTCAAATAATGCACTGATTATCTTTGAACCCACCATCCAAAAACTAAAGCTGGCATCCTGACAGTTACTAGACCTCACCTGTTACATGGCTTTGTCTCCACCTCATTGGATGTTTACCCACCAAAGGCAGACATCACTCTGAATCCCATATTCATCATTCTCTTGCTTTTTAAAAAATATAGTTTATTGTATTTATATAGTTTTTCAACAAAGTCTATGTAGTTTTGGTTTAATTATGTTTGACTTTATGAAAAGGGTAGCATGCTGTATGTATTGTTTTGGTGCTGACTTCTGAAACTTTACTGTTCCATATTGTGGGATGCTGCTGTACTTCAGGTGACTGAACTTTTGGAGTGACTGTGGGAATGAGGCACCAGGACCTGTGGTGAGATCACCGATCACCCCAACAAGCAGCTAAGAGGCATCGAATGTTTCCAGCAATGTCACCTTTCCAGCGCAAGAGAAGAGAAGCCACACCATGGGGTGTCTTTTCAGAACAAAAAGGAGTCCTAGCCAATGGATTTCCTGTCAACCCAAGTAGCTTAGAGGGGGCAATAGCTTTTTCCCTTTCCATACATGCAATCAGTTGTACTGTTTGCCTGCTTATTATTCAGGAAAATGACCAGGGAAATGGCTGTTAATCATGGTTAATGTGCAAATTGGTGAATTCACCCTGATGCCAAGAACCAATTGTACATTCAGGCTACTTTCCTCAAATGATATATAATACATATCTATTATATCCTGCCTTTATGTGAACATACTGTTCTATATAGTATAATGGTATATATCATATTGCTACACACCGAGTAGCATCCTCCAAATATTCATGTTGAAGCCCTAACCTCAGAAGGAGACTGTATTTAGAGATAGGGTCTTTAAAGAAGTAATTAAGTTAATGTGAGGTTATTGATGGGCTCTAATCTCATGTGACTAGCCTTGAAATAAGAGAAAATTTGGACACAGACACATATGGAGGGAAGCCTATGAGAACATAGCAAGAAGGTAGCCATCTACAAGCCAAGGAGAGAGGCCCCAGATAAAAACAACCCTGCCGACACCTTGATCTCATACTTCTAGCCTCCAGAACTGTGAGAAAAGAAATTTCTGTTGTTCACACTACCTGCTCTGTGGTATTTTATTATGGCAGCCCTAGCAAGCTAATATATAATTGTTTTTATTATTCCTAGTTTTAGCATAACAATCAAACTAACAGTTCCTGTGACTAGACATCCTGAGTTCAAATTCTGGCCTCACTATTTATGAGTTTATAAGATCTTAAATAGTTCTGGTTCCTCCAAGATGGGGTAGATGCATTCCTCATAGGTCCTTTACAACTAAAAATCTTGGGCTTAATACAACACACCAGCATTGGAAGTCTTTGAAGAGTGAAAGAAGGCCGGGCTACCCAGGACCTCTGGACCTGAGGAATGGCATGGTGATGAGCTCCTGGACTCCCTTATTTCCTCCTGTGTATCTTGCACAGGTGCTGCAGAAGCCTTTAAACCAGAGCCACAAACAGGCAAAGACATAAAAAGCTCTGATAAAGGCCTGTTTCTAGGGAAAGGACCAGGAAGCATTTTGGCAATACTTACCCTACTCTAGCCAAATGCCAACCACCAATGGAAAAATGTCCTTCTACCCACTACCCCCTGCTGGGCAAAAGATTCCATTCTCCTATCCGGTGGTGCTAGCAGGACCAAATGAAACCGGGCTGCACCATTCTCCTGCCAGGTTAGTGTCAGTGGGGTCCAGTGGTGATTTGGGTCTCCATCTTGACCCAGCAGCAATGAGACTTAAGTGCATGCTGGGGCTCATCACTGCTTCTATTTTCTTCTGGTGTCAGCAGGACCCAGTGGGGAGCTGAGCATCCACCCCCATCCAGTAGCAGCAAGGCAGAATTATGTGATGGGAGGCAGGCTAGTTGGTGCTCTGCTTCCCTCCCTTTTCTTACCTGGTGTCAGTGGAGCCCAGTGGGGTGGGAGTTGGTGTCCTGCCTCACCAGGAAGGTGTTACTAGAGCAGAAGAGGGAGCAGAATAGGAACACCCTATCTGCAATGAAGCAGTGTGAGTCAGTGTCCCACTCTTGCCAAGGGAGGGTTTCTCGGCCCAGTGGAAACTTGGAAATACACACCCACCCAACCCTTGCACTACACTTCCCAAGGGGACTTCCTGCTAAAAACGGAAGATTCAATAGGGTGTAGGGTTTCATAATAGAATATCTAAAATTTCCAGAACACAATAGAAAGTCATTTGTCATTCTAAACACCAGGAAGATCGCAACATGCATGAAAAAAGCAAGCAGATGTTGAAGTGATCAGACAAAAATTTTATAGCCGTCATTATAAAAGTTCCCCAGAAACAAATAAAAAATTCTTTTGAAACAAATAAAAAATTAGGAAATCTCAGCAAAGAAGTGGCGGTCATAAAAAAAACCATGAAAACTGTAGAATTGAAAAAATTCAGTAAGCAAAGTAAAACCTGCCTGGATGGGCTCAGTAGCACGATGAAGATGATAGAGGACTGAACCAGTGAATTTGAGGACAGATCAATAGAATAGACTCACTATGGATAAGAGAGAAAATAGGCTGAAAAACAAAGGCCTTGGAGAAGTTACTTAAATTGTCTGGATTTTATTTCACTCATCTTCAAAATGAGGAACATAATTGTAGCTATGTCAAAAACAAATTTTGTGACAATTAATTGAGATATATAATAAAGGCTTATCTGATGCAATGCCAGGCGCATAGTTCTCAATAAAAGTTAATCTGTGTAATTATTATAATTACCCTGGGTAGATGGCCATGTGATTTCATCTCTGTACAGTTAATTCAATTCAATAAGCATTTATTAATCACCAGCTGTACACCAATGAGAAGTAATATTTAGACTACATAGTCTGGTGGAAATGATACAAGGAGTTAAATTTGTATCCAGAATCTGCTACTTCTCAGCTGCATGATCTTGGACATGATTTTGAGATGGCAGTTTCTCACCCATAAAATGATCAAAGGACCTATGTAAAAGGGCTGCTTTTTGCAAAGATTAAGGAGCATCTGGTACATAGCAGAGGGAGAAAATATTCGTCATATTCCTTGAATTTTCATCACAGATTATTTTATTAGTTGTATTGAGGTATAATGCTATACAAAGAACTGCATATATTTAATGTATACATGTTAATGAGTTTGAACATATGTAAACACTTGTGATCCTATCACCGCAATCAAGGTAATAGACATATCTAACACCTCCCCAATTTTTCTCATCAAAGATTATTTTCCCCAACCTTTCAGATTTTTGGAACATACAGAAAAGTTGCAAGAATAGTATGAGAAACACTCATAAAACTTCCACTTAATCCAAGATGATTTGAACAAATAATTTGAGCATGACATTATAGTAATTTGTGAGAAGTATAAAAGAGGAGATTGGCTTCCTTCCTTTGACAAACTTTTACTCTAAATGAGAAGGTGACAACACCGAATCATAGAACTGTAAAGCCGGAAGGGGCTTTGGAGATGTACAGAGAGCGAATAGCTAGAATATGTGAATCCAAACGATAATTACTGTTCTTAGGAGCTGAAGGAGAGAGCTATGTGGGGGAAGTCTGGTACAGAAAATTTCTTGAAAAAAGTGCTTTTAATCAAGGCTTGGAAGAAGTCATCAACCTGGATGAACAGGTTCATCCATTCCTTGCAGAGATAGAGCCTAGAACTGAGACAGACATGGTCAGAAGCCAATAGGGGATGTTATTGGAGTTCTTTCTGTTTTCTTTGGCAAACAAGGATAGAGAGAACAGTGAAAGAAAGACAGGAAGACAGGCCCCAGCCTCTAAGGGACCATTTAGGAAATGACTTTGGTGTTGAGCACAGTCTGGCTAGGGGAAAGCATAAGAAGCAAGTTGCTGAGCTAACTAACCCATAAATACCTCTGCTCTTTGTCCTCTTCCAGGCCATAGAAATCCCTTACCCGTTTAGTTTATTAGATGTGTTATGCTGTCAGCAACAACTCCTCACCCACACTCACATATACACTCACGTTTACTGCCATACATTTTCATACACACATATTCACACATTCACTCATACACTCTCCTACACGTACACTCACATGCACAATCATACACTCACATGACATACAAATGTACATAAACACACCCTATACACACAAGCAGTCACACACATACTCATATCCCCCACCATATATACATAAAATCATGTGAACAAGTCTCCTTTGAAATGTCCCAACATATTTATTTTCATGTGACATACTTACTAATATGTGGACAATTTTCATAAATTAAGCTTAAAATGGTTATATAATTTATATTTAGTTAAGGATGAATCTCTACCAATAATAAGGCTATATATCAAATCACCTTCCCCCACATCCCCCAAAACACTTAGGAAATGTTACTCAAAATGTTAAAACACAGAAACAACAGATTCTCATTTTAAAGTAAATTTAACAGCATCTTCCCAAACTTTCCTGGCGCTGTACCATTCCTGTTACTATTACACAACAAACCAATTTCCAGATCCAAAACAACAAATTAACCTGTTGCTAAGCCATCTTCTCATGGCTCTAGCCCCTACCATACTTATTTTTGTAAATTTCACATTTTTACCTTTTCAAGAATAAATAGCAGTTTTTTTGAGAGTCTCTTTTTTTTTTATTATACTTTTATGTTCTAGGGTGTACAACATGCAGGTTTGTTACATATGTATACATGTGCCATGTTGGTATGCTGCACCCGTTAACTCGTCCTTTACATTAGGTGTATCTCCTAATGAATAGCAGTTGTGTGTGTGTGTGTGTTTTTTTTTTTTAAACTGTCACTTTTTTGTGATTTCTCAAGCTTTAGTTTTGGAGAAAGTCTCCTGAGATTTTATAACTTCTCTTAATAGACAACAGCAGCGAAGTGTTTCTGTTTTCTTTTTAACTCGTTTTGGATCACCCTATACCTTTTAATAATGACATACATTTCAGCTATAAACCTTCTTAAAATAACTAAGTGCAGTTTTGTTTACTGTATCATTTCTATCTTTTTAGCATTTTAGATTTTATGAAACAGCCATTTATTTTCAGTAGGTCTTGTAGGTTGTTTTTCTTAGAATCTTCTTTTTGTAGTGGTTACATTAATGTCCCAAACCTTTGGATTTCTATCCTTGATTTCTGGAACCTCTGTTACTAGAGAAATCAATTACTTTAATTTCTTTCCCTTTCACCTCTACTTGTTTTTATAGAAACATCCTTTTTTTAAAATTTTGATATTGCCATTAACTTCACTACACATTGCTGCTTTGCTCTGGCTGTGAATAGCCTGCACAGGCAGATAGAGAACTAAAACACATGATAAAGAGTTCAATATAATTTGCACAAGGTCCCAAATATACATTTGTCATGCTGGGCACCTAATGGTCATATCTATCACTAAAGCAATAAAGGAGCATATTAAGCAGATATGTTGGTGCTGAGCATGATTGCTTAAGAGAACATAAATAAATAAAATTTCTCAAATAGATAAACACCACCTGAGTTTCCATCTTACCAAAGACAATTGGGAGCCATAATGATAACCAGAAATTGCTTCTTCATTGGCTTCTTGGGTTTTAGTTAGGTAAAGGAGGGTCTGTAATTTAGATCAGGGTCATTGGCTCCATAATGGGAAAACAGGGACAATTATGCCAGTTAAACAAGCAATATTCCTCATTTCTGACCTAGGATAATGTTCTACAGAATGAGAAAGTGCTTATGTAACTGGGTACATTTAGCCTTATTTCTTTAAACTGGGTCTGTTAACCCAATTAGACAATTTTAGACTAGGCCAGTAGGAAAACTGGGTAAATGTGTAGTGACCCAGAAGTCAACTTGAGCATACCAGGAGATTAGGGGAGGGCCAGGGTCTGTATTGGTTTGCTTTGGTGCTGCTACTGCCTTCTGTATTCTGCCACCAAGTGACTTGGTGAGGATGTTGCCAATTAGGTGTCCACCTAGACTGGCTCTCTTTTTCCATTGACAGAAACTAGTCCAGCCCAGTCGTGCTTCTAACTCACTTTTTATTCTTTCTCTTAGTGTTGCTGGTGTTATTGGTGGTTGTGGTAGAAATAACAGTAATAGCCTTTTCTGTGGCTCCTTGACGTGTTAAAAGATCCTCACATGAATCCCCTTTCTGTTGTGAAATTGCTTGGATTGCCCTTCCCACTTGAACTATGAGAAAATCATCTCTGAAGAGTCAGGTGACTGGTTCAAGAGCCATACTCTTCTTATGCCTGGCAGAAATGTTTCCTGAATATCCATGTTCCCCTGCACATTTAGTAGTGCCCTCGTGGTGAGACGCAGCATTTAAGAACCAGTGTATGACTGTCTGATTTACTTGCTTTTGATTTTTGCTGCCGCAGTGACCTGGAAGCCACATCTTTAGATACTGAAGCCACAAGATGCAAGTGGCCTGGATTCCTGATTCACTGCTTGAAGGGAGCTACCCTGGAGAGCTGCTAGGCTTGCAGACAATTTTTCCCAAGAGAGAAATAAACCTTTGGCATATTTAGTTACTGAGATATTATTTATTACTTATTACTGCAGCATAGGCTAGCCTACCCACCAGAGTAAAATGATCCTTACTTTTATCTAGGTATTATAGTGTAAAATATATTTTTGTATATATCAAATTTCATCTCCACAAGAACTCTGAAAGTAAAATACTCTATTTCTACGTTTTCAGTATAATGATAATCAATGCTGCAGTGTTCAGATTGTTTTATGCACTTTTAGGCCTCTATTTTTCATTTATCACGACTAGGATTTTATATGTATTTATATAATTATTTGATCGATGTCTAGAGTCAAAGCTCCATGAGGATACTATAATCCCGCGCCCGAATGAAGCAGATAATGCCTGTTTGTTGAATTCAGTGAATACATGAGTGCTAGTACCAGCGGATGAGTACATTTTATCCTTACGGACAAGCCACAGAAATTCTACTTTGAATCAGGGGAATTAATTGTGTGGTTTGAATAATCCATGGCATTTGGCAAAAGGAGCTTGATTAATTCATCTTAGTTGTAGGACTATATCTACCCCTGGGACAAGATGGGCCGTGTCCTTGGGCCAGGATATCCACCCTTCTGGCTGTTTTGATATGGGAAATACTGACTTCAGAGTCTTTGTGTTTTCATGTTAAAAATGTTGTATATCGATGAATGGACTTTATGCTCAGTTTATTAATATAAGTTGTAATGGCATGCCAAACTTTGTCACAATTCCTCTGGAGGCAGAGTCAATTTCAATGTATTTTATGCTTCAAGACCATACAGAAAAATACACAAAAGCTTTGATGGTTGTGGTGTCATTGCTTGCATGAACATTAGAATCTGAACTTTTGACACTATAGACATTAATTACAGATATTAGGTATTAGTACAGGTACTGGTTTAGAGCTGTTTACATGAATACTGGGTGAATGGCACTCTCAATGAAACTCTTCAACATTCATTGCTGTTGTTTTTTTTTTTTTTTTTTTGAGACGGAGTCTCGCTCTGTCGCCCAGGCTGGAGTGCAGTGGCTGGATCTCAGCTCACTGCAAGCTCCGCCTCCCAGGTTCCCGCCATTCTCCTGCCTCAGCCTCCGGAGTAGCTGGGACTACAGGCGCCCGCCACCTCGCCCGGCTAGATTTTTGTATTTTTTAGTAGAGGCGGGGTTTCACCGTGTTAGCCAGGATGGTCTCGATCTCCTGACCTCGTGATCCGCCCGTCTCGGCCTCCCAAAGTGCTAGGATTACAGGCTTGAGCCACCGCGCCCGGCCTCATTGCTGTTGTTCACACAAGAAAAATGATTCATCTTTTGTAGGGTGGATGGTAGATTTATGCTGACTTAGTCACATTTTCTTTGGCTGTTCTTCCTAGTAACTTATAGTCATTTCCGAGACAATTGCCTGGGACTAGTGTGGTCTGTGATCATGGAATTGCATGACATTAACTGACAAATGGATAGATTAAAGCCATGGCTCCGACCTTATTAAAATAATATGCTCATCATTCTAGGTTAAGAACATTGACTTCAAAGAGAACTCTTGGAACTAAGGAAAGCTGAAGGGATAAAACACAAAATTTAAATTTAGTGTGTGTTTTCTCTGGATTCAACCAGCAACACAAATCTTGCTCAGTGGTATAATGGTATAAATCTGGCCACCATGGACTTAAGGATGACCATAATTAGATAACTTAATCATCTGATCTAATGAAGAAAATGCACTAGCACTATGCTTATTTGGACACATCTCTTCTTATCTGTGCCTGGGAACAGGATGTGTGATAACAAGATGTCAAAACAATTTCTGCACTGTGAGCTGAAGGAGGGCAGTCTACTCAAAGCAGACAGAAGGAATGATCAAGGGCACGTGCGAGAGCCATGGGCAGTGAGGAGGCTGTGGCTCCAGACAGACCCTGCGGGCCTGTCGTCTGAGATGAGGCCATTAGCTAAGCATGTCTTACCTGTAGGGCGGAATTACAGGGCCCCCAACAGTAAGTGGCCCAATGTCTTTTATGTCAAATACAGGGCAGACGCTGGAAAGGAAAGGCGTGTAGGAACAAAAACTGCTTTTTAATCAAACTGTTAAAGTGAACGCAGAACCTGTAGAATAGGATAAAATATTTGCAAACTGTGCATCCAACTGGGGACTAATATGCAGAATTTATATGAAACTCAAACAACTCAACAATAACAACAAACAACTCCATTAAAAAATGGGCAAAGAATATGAATAGACATTTCTCAAAAGAAGATGTACAAATGGCCAAGAGGCATCTGAGAAAAACACTCAACATCACTAATCATCAGAGAAATGCAAATAAAAACCACAATGAGATATTATCTTACGCCAGTCAGAATGGCTATTATTAAAGAGACGAAAAACAACAGATGTTGGTGAGGATGTAGAGAAAAGGGAATGCTTATATACTATTGGTGGGAATGTAAATTAGCACAAGCCTCTATGCAAAACAATGTGGAGATTTTTCAAAGAACTAAAAACAACTACCATTCAATCCGGCAATCCTATTACTGGGCATCTACCCAGAGGAAAAGAAATCATTATATCAATAAGATATCTGCACTTATTTGTTTATCACAGCACTATTCACAACAGCAAAGATATGGAATCAACCTAAGTTTAGCAACAGATGATTGGATAAAGAAAAATGGTATATAAGTATGTATATATGCATATACACAGTGGAATACTACTCAGCCATAAAAGATAATAAAATTACATCTTCTGCGTTATCGTAGATGGATCTGGAGCCCATAATCTTCATTGAAACAACTCAGAAACACAAGGTCGAATACCATATATTCTCACTTATAAGTGGGAGTTAAATAATGTGAGCACATGGACATAGAGTGTGGAATGATAGATACTGGAAACTTGGAATGGTGGGAGGGGGGTAAGGGATAAAAAATACGTAATGAGTACATTGTATCTTGTTTGGGTGAAGGATACGTTAAAAGCCAGTATTTCACCACTGTGCAATATATGCACATACCAAAATTGCACTTGTACCCCTTAAATTTATTTTATTTTATTTTATTTATTATTTATTTTTTTATTATACTTTAAGTTCTAGGGTACATGTGCATAACGTGCAGGTTTGTTACATATGTATACA
>NC_045455.1:39116134-39288270 GCF_002776525.5 Piliocolobus tephrosceles
AAAAAAAAAAAAAAAAAAAAAAAAAAGAAGAGCCTTCCTGTGTTTAGTCTCATGGAAAGAAATGCTGGTTGGAAGAAAAGTCCTTGAAGGAAGAAAAACACGATACCAATAGCAAGTTTTATTAAAGCAACCCAATACTTCATTCCATGAAGTAGAAAATAAGCTTTCTTGGAAACTGGTGGCAGAAAGTGTTTCTAGATTGAGAGGAGAATGGGGATGTAGGAGAGGAGAAAGTGTGTTTCCTTATTCCATGCCAGGGCAGTGACCAGGGGATATGCAATAATAGCAAACATTCACATTGCACTTGCTGGTACCTTTCTTAGCACTGCTTTCTGCAGTTTAGCTCAATGAATCCTCCCACTCCCCATGAGGTAGGTATATTTTTATCCCCTTTTACAGATGGGAAACTGAGGTACAGAGAGCTCACAGGACTCGTCAGAGATTACACCGGTAGTATGTGGCCTACCGTAAGCCAGCTTTGCTTATAACAGACAAAGTGAAGAACTCAGGCGGTATGATATATAGACTATTTATAGTCTAGAGAGACCTGTTAAAAAAAAATATTCCCTTAATGCTCTCTGAGATTCTTGTCTTAGGGTCCAAAGACTGACCAATGAAAACTTCATTTGAGTAGCATACTGTATTCAAAGACAAGCTACAGTAATATAATACTCCCGTTTTCTTCCCTACAGAAATGAAGTAAAGGCATTTGGAAGGAGGAGTGAAGCAGGAAGTCAATATGCAGGGAGCCTTCTGGGCTGGGGAGGAACAGTGAGGGTGGATGGCCAATGGGAGCAGCCTACCTTCCTGCCAGGGTCATGGCAGAGGGAGAAGGGGGCAGAAGCAAACAGAAGAGGCCTGGAGAATGGGTTTTAGAGCCAGGCAAACCTCACTTTGAAACCCCCTTATCACTTCTCAGTCTAGTTCCTTCATCTCTCGAAGCTTCACTTTTCTCCTCTGTTATCTCCTGGGGTGGTTTAAACATTGAATAACATCCTGAGGGTAACATACAGTATGTTACCTCCGGACATGAGGGTGCAGACATTAGCACACACTGAAGGGACAAAAGAGCCCAAACTCCAGAGCCAGGCTGCCTAGGTACAAGTCCTGGGGGCCTCACTCATTAGCTGTGTGTGAGTTAACATGTGTAAAGTGGTTAGACTAGTCCATGGTACATAATACATGCTATGTAATTGCTAGCTATTTTCATAGTAAGCACTCAAAAAATAGCAACTGGCATTAGTAAAATATATATTAACCTACTTAGACTTTGTTTTTCTAGCACATCCATGTATTGATACCTGTCAGCCTATAAATAAGCTCTTCTTGTTGGCATAGAACTTTCTTATACTCGGGAGGCTGAGGCAGGATAATCGCTTGAATCCAGGAGGTGGAGGCTGCAGTGAGCTCAGATCGTGCCACTGCATTCCAGCCTGGGCGACAGAGTGAGAACCCATCTCAAAAAAAACAAAAATACAAAAAAACAAAAAAAAAAACCCAAAACTAAACAACAACAACAAAAAAAACCAACGTGTAATGCAGTGGGTAATAAGGTAAAGTTTTATTCTATTCTTTTAGGCTTTAAGATACAGTTATTGTAGGAGTGAAGAATTCCATCTTTTGGTTTGGATTGACAATCAAAGCAGGAATGTAAATTGTACCTGACCTTGTTCTCCAGATTATCAGGGAATGAGCTCGTGGCTTCCTGTTTAGCTTCCTGAACTCTGTGCTCTGACACGACACTGCAGAACTGGAGCTGCTCCAACATTTTGTTCTGGAGCAAGACGAAATGTAAGAACTCTTGCTGGGTGGCCCAGTGCACTTTCAAATACAGGTCGGTGCAAAAGTAATTGTGGTTTCGGATCATGAATTTTAAATCATTATAACTAGGCTCAAATGTATCTTTATTAATCAAAGTAGGAACCACTACAATCAAAACATTTTTTTGCCAACAAGAAATATATTTGTTTACTCCTGTAGAACAAAAATCCATGCTTTGGGATTCAACAACTCATGGAAAGCATTTTCTGCATCTTGCTGGTTGTGAAAGCGTTTTCCCTGCAAAAAGTTGTTGAGATGCTTGAAGTGGTAATAGGTTGGCAAGAGGTCAGGTGAATACGGTGGATGAAGCAAAACTTTGTAGCCCAGTTCATTCAACTTTTGAAGTGTTGGTTGTGTGACATGCAGTCGGGTTGTGTCGTGGAGAATAATTGGGCCCTTTCTGTTGACCAATGCTGGCTGCAGGCATTGCAGTTTTTGGCGCATCTAGTCAATTTGCTGAGCATACTTCTTGGGTGTAATCGTTTTGCCAGGATTCAGAAAGCTGTAGTGGATCAGACTGGCAGCAGACCACCAAACAGTGACCATGACCTTTTTTTGGTGGAAGTTTGACTTTGGGAAGTGCTTTGGAGCTTCTTCTGGGTCCAACCATTGAGCTGGTTTTCGCCAATTCTCATATAAAATCCACTTTCGTCACATGTCACAGACGTATTGAGAAATGGTTCATTGTTGTTGCATAGCATAAGATAAGATGACACTTCAAATTTTTTTTTTTTTAATTTGTTTTTATTTTTGGTCAGCTCATGAGGCACCAGCTTACTGAGCTGAGCTTTTTCACCTTTCCAATTTGCTTCAAATGCTGAACAACCATAGAATGGTTGACGTTCAGTTCTTCGGCAGTTGTGTAGTTGTAAGAGGATCAACTTTGATGATTGCCCTCAATTGGCTGTGAACTTCGATGGCCGGCCACTACACTCCTCATCTTCAAAGCTCTTGTCTCATTTGCAAAATTTCTTGAGCCACCATTGCATGGTACATTCAGTAGCAGTTCCTGGGCCAAATGCATTGTTGATGTTGTGAGTTGTCTTTGCTACTTTACAACCCATTTTGAACAGGAATAAGAAAATTGCTCAAATTTGCTTTTTGTCTAACATCATCTTCATAGTCTAAAATAAACATAAAATAAAAAGCAAGTAATAAGTCATTAGCAAAAAAAAATTAAAGTGAGAAATGCCCATTAAAATGATGTATAACATAACCACATTTATTTAAGAATGTATTCCAATATCAAATGACAAATTCCCAACAATGCAAAAACTGCAATATATCTTTATTATTTTCCAGCGACCTGTTTAAATGCTTTTAGTACTTTGGCCTCTGTTTCAATGTTGTGAATATCATTACACAAGGACATGGTGAAAAAATATGAAATGCTGGCAGTTATATTTTTCCAGTTAGTAGTTGTTTATTTATTGATTCATTCATTCTCCTAAAGCATATTTAATGAGCATCTATTATATTCCAGGAATTGTTCCAATCATTGGAGATTCAGCAGAGAATAAAACAGACACAAATCCTTGGTTTCAAGGTGCCTGCATTCTGATGAAAGGTGTGAGACAATAATAACCAAGGTAACTAAGGTATAGGACATGTTGGTGACAATGTACTACGGAAAAAAGCAAAAAGGTTGGCAGGGTGTGAGGATGACTAGAAAATCCTCACTGAAAGGGAAATGATGTTCGATTAAGACCTGAAGGAGTGTGGAAATGAACTATGTGGGAAGAGCATCCCAGGCAGAGGGAACAGCAATTATGAAGACTCAGAGGCAACAGAATGCCTAGCGTATGTAGGGCAGAGTGGGGAGGCCACCACAGTAGCTGGAGAGGAGTGAGTTTTGGGGAGAATAATTGGAAATAGAGTCAGATAATAGGGAAGAGTCAAATGATGGAGGTCCTTGCAGGCCATGAGTAGAAATTTGGCCTTACTCCTGGTGGAATAGGAAACTATTACACGGTCTCAGGCAGAGGAATAGCACAACCTGATTTTCATTTTGCCAGAATCAGTCTGGAGCTAGATTGAAAATAGAAGTTGTAGGGGGTGAACAGAGATCAAAGAAGAGTCCCCAGTTAAGGGGGGACTATCACAGTGGTCTTGGGGAGGGAGGACAGTGACTTGGACCAGGGGGCTGGCAAACATCTTGGAACGTAAAATGGTACAGCCACTCTGGAAAGTAGTTTGGCACCTTGTAAAATCAAGCCAACAAACAAATGAAAACTAAACTAGCCATACATTGACCATACAACTCAGCAATTGAACTCCTGGGAACCTATCTTAAAGAAATGAAAATAGGTCCACATGAAAATGTGTATAAATTTATGCACAGCAGTTTTATTTATAGTTGTCAAAAATGGAAATAAGAAAAATGTCCTTCTAATAACATCTGTGGATCTCAATGGTATTATGCAGAGTGAAAAGAAAAAGCCAACCTCAAAAGGTCACATACTGTACATTTCCATTTATATGACACTATTGTAATGACAAAATTACAGAGATGGAAAACAGATTGGCAGGGGTTTTGGATACAGAGGTAGGTAGGTATGATCATAAAGAGGTAGCATGAGGAAGTCCTTTGTGGCAATGGGTTAGTTTCTGTGTCTTGATTGCAGTTGTGATTACATGAATCCACACATAGGATTAAGTGACACAGAACTGTACACACACACAGTGTCAATTTCCTGGGTTTGATATTGGGCTATAAATATGTGAGATGTAACCATGGAAGGAATCTGGGTGAAATGTACGCAGGACCTCTCTGCGCTATCTTTGCAGCTTCCTGTGAAAAATATGATTAGCTGACATGGTGGTAGGGCAGAGGTATCAGGGGAAACAGGGAAGGAGGGAGGGCCTTGGGTCAGCACAGTTGTGCCTCATTCTTGGAGTCTTTGTGTTCTTTGGGATTCTTGATAGTATTTGTGGCTCCTTTTAAACTCCTGTAGTTGCATGAGGCTTAGTGCCCTTTAATAATAATAGAAGACGCTGATGAAGGCAAAAAATAAATGGAGCCAACAGAATTTGCTGACAGAGCTGATGTGGGGTATAGGAGAAAATGGAGCTAAAGATGACTCCAAGAGTTCTGGCCTGAGTGACCGAAAGATTTGAATTGCAATTAATCATCAAAAGTGCTAGGTTGAGGGGTATATATTGAGAACTCAGTTTTAGATATGATACATTTCAGATACCCAGTTGACATCTTTGGAAGTCATCAGCATGAAAATGGCATTTTTAGCTATAAACCTAGATGACATTACCAAGAAAGTGAGTATATAGAGAGAAGTGAATTTGGGGCTAAGTTTAGAATGCACCAACATTTAAAGATGTCAGAGATAAAGAGGAACCAGAAAAAACAGAACACAGTGCCCAGACATATAGGAGAAAATGTAGATGAGGGAGGTTATAAGAAGATAGTCATGATCTGTCTCAAATACTGCTGAAATGTCAACAAAATGAAGACAGCGATTTGACCGTAGCTTTAGCAGTTTGGCGGGTATGAGAGACCTCCATGGGGTATTGAAGGTCAGAAGGTCAAAGTGTAACTGGAGTGGATTCAAGAGACAACAGGAAGAGTTAAATTGAAAACACTGCTTATAGTAGCTCCTGGGGAATCTTGCTAGAAAAGGGAAGG
The DNA here is from genome assembly GCF_002776525.5 of Piliocolobus tephrosceles. Classification (NCBI taxonomy): domain Eukaryota; kingdom Metazoa; phylum Chordata; class Mammalia; order Primates; family Cercopithecidae; genus Piliocolobus; species Piliocolobus tephrosceles. The sequence continues at coordinate 39,121,596 of NC_045455.1, forward strand.
TGAAAATATAGAGAAACTTGGAGAAGTTTTCTGTTTTTTTTTTTCCCCCTTTTTTATGATGAGAAGGAAGGAACATCTTTTGTTCTGGTGGAAATGATTAAGTATAGAGGGCAACTTTCATGGTATGGGAGAGAGGAGAGAACAACTGAAGAAATGTCCTTGAGGAGGCAAGAAGGGTTAGGATCTAGTGCACAGGTGAGGTAGAAGCAATAGCTTTTTCCGGGAGAGAAGCAGAGTCTAAAGGTGCAGATGGATGAGGCCATGTGTGCAGAGGGGCTATCTTGTGGGAGTTCTCTTTGGGTGGATTCTATCTTTCCAGTGAAATGGTAAGCAAGGTCATTGCAGCTATGGGTGAGAATGAGTGGGTGAGGCTGGAGGTTTGAAGGGGAAAAATAAACTGTGAAAGCATAGACAAAGGAATGCACCAGGGGAACAAGTGCACCTTCTTTCAGCTGTAGCACATGTGTTTTATGCAATGAGATGTCTCTACCCTTAGTTTGGTGTATTTATCATTGCAATAATTGCACTTCCTGTTTGGTCAATGACTTGGCAATTCATACAACCCTGTGACCTCAAGTCTCTTTTAACCCCTTGAGAGGTTAATTTTGAAATTTTGGATTTTGGAAGAAAGAAAAATACGAAAGGGGAAGGAATGTCTAATAAGAGGAGGTATGGAAACCAGAACCAGGAGAACAAAAAGTAGAATCGTTGTTTATTTCATCATTTATGGAACTCATGAAAGAGTTTTGGGTCACTGACATGCAAACAATGACAGTTTCAGCTAAAAGGAATACTTTGTATATTTTTACTTGTGTTATATTCATCCAAACAAATATTTGTTGATAAGCTAGCATTATCCAAACAAATATTTGTTGATAATCTAGTATTGAACCAGGAACTATGCTATATACCAGGAACGGGGGAGCAGATGGCCATTGTTCTCAAAAGCCCTAGGTACTATGGAAGTAGAAATATAAAAGTGTGGTAAGTGGCAGGATGCAAAGGAAGGGAGATGCCTGAATGTGGCTGGGCAGTCAGTGGGCATGATTCAGAAAGAGACTCAACTAGGGATATTGGAATTGAGCTTGACAGAAGGAGTGAGGGATAGCCTGGTGATGTGGGTTGTGAGTAGGAAAAAAGCATTTCATGAGAGGGTGAGGGCAAAGGTGAGAGGGTAGAAGGGAAGAGAAGCAAGGAAATAAGGAATCTGAGGGAGAGGCTACAGGGCCGGTGATCAAAAGTCTTGAGATAGGTCCATGTGGTGGCTTTCGTCTGTAATCCCAGCAGCTTGGGAGGCCGAGGTGGGTGGATCACTTGAGGTAAGGAGTTTGAGACCAGCCTGACCAACATGGTGAAACACTATCTCTACTAAAAATACAAAAACATTAAGGCATGGTGGCGGGTGCCTATAGTTCCAGCTTCTTGGGAGGTTGAGGTGGGAAAATTGCTTGAACCCAGTAGGTAGGGGTTGCAGTGAGCTGAGATTGCACTGCTGCATTCCAGGCTGGGTAACAGAGCGAGACTCCACCTCAAAAAAAGAAAAAGTCCTGATATGGACAGGACCAGAACAGAGGAGAGCCATGGTTAGGAAAAGGGTGAGGAAGGAGAGGGGCTTTGACCCTGGGTACCTGCGTTTTATTGCTAAAACCATCTTAGTGCGGCATCTTCTTACAAGGCTGGCTGTGACCTAGGAGAAAAAAAAGCTTTGAACAGAAGGAAATAAAGAGGAGAAGGGAAGGGAAGAATATCAGCTTCTTGGTGGATGCAACTGGGATAGCCCTCAATGCGCAAGGCCCAGCATTGACCCTACCTTTCCTTGGCTTCTAGATCTGCATCAGAGTTTTACAACTTGTCAGGAAGCCAGGGATGGCTGAAGAGCACTGGACTTGGAGACTTGGGTTCTTGTCTCCAATATAAAGTCATTAGGCAAGTTGTTTATCTCTGGGTCCTGATTTCCTCATCTGTAAAACCAGGTGGTTGGTCTGAAGCTCAGATGCATCATTTCTAAAAAATATTCTCTTGTGCTATATGTTAATCGTTAGTGAGCATGAGAATATTATATTTCATTCCCCACTCAACACCCCCCTAAGGCCTCTCTTTTCATGCTGCAAACTCTTCTAATTCAGGCCTCTTGTGTAGGGCATTTGTGATCCATCCACATCTGTGCTCTTATTCTGTTGCTTAGTGTTACTGGTTTCCATGAAAGGTGATTTGGAAGTTTCACAGAGAAGATGAACTGTCAATCTTAGAGGAGTGAGGAATATGTGTAATAACAATGATAATGAAGGTGAGGATGAAGATGCTGATGATGGTGATTCTGATCTCCTGTTCATTTTCCATATATCACATTTAATCCACACAACAAGCTTTTGATGTAAGCATTTCCATTATCTGCATTTTACAGATAAAGACATTAGGCACAGAGAGGTGAGGTAGCCTTTTCAAAGTCATACAGCATTTGAATCTATGTCATCTTAACCAGAACTCTATTTGAGTGTGTGAATAGAGAGAAAGGAGATAGAAAGGTGGAGGTTGGGGAGTACATTGTTTTTGAAATTTAATAGGAAGTTTCCAAATATCTAATGCAGAGCAATCCTATAAACTGACTCTCAGAAAGCATTTAAGGGTTAATATACATTGCAAGATAACAATTGTGACTGTACCAGAAACAGAAAGGACATTCCAGGGAATAAGGTTCTTCAGTTTAGTTTACATGGAGAGAGTTTGAAATGTGTACCTGTTTTAAAAATTATTTTTTAAATTTCAACTTTCATTTTAGATACAGGGGTAAGTGTGCTGATTTGTTACATGAGAATATTGCTTGATTCTGAGGTTTGGGGTATGGGTCGTGTTACCTGGCTAGTGAGCATAGTATCTGATACGTAGTTTTTCAACCTGCATCCTCCTCCCTCCCTCTCCCCTTTAATAGTCTGCAGTGTCTATTGTTCCCATGTTTATGTCCATGTGCCCTCAGTGTTTAGCTCCCACTTATAAGTGAGAACATGTGATATTTGGTTTTCTGTTTCTGTGTTAATTCACTTAGGATTATTGCCTCCGGCTGCATCCATGTTGCTGCAGAGGACACTATTTCATTCTTTTTTATGGCTGCATAGTATTCCACGGTGTCTATATACCATTTCCATTGTCTGCATTTTACAGATGAGGAAATTAGGCACTGGGAGGTGAGGTAACCTTTTCAAAGTCAGATAGCATTTGAATCCATGTAGTCTTAACCATAGTTCCATTTGAGTGTGTGAGTAGAGGAGGAAAAGGGGATAAAAGGTAAGTAAAAGTTCTTCATCAGTTAAGTTGTAGAGTTCCTTATTAAAAATAAGCATCCTCCATTAATGAGCACCTGGATTGATTCCATGTCTTTGAGACCTGCACCTTTCCCCTCATCTTCCTCCCAGTTCTGAAGAGCATCTTCTCTTCGCTTCAGCTTCCTCTAGTCAAGAGCCAACTCACCTTGACATGCCTTGTTTTGTCATGTGGGTCTACTTACATAATTGGGCCAGTTGCAGTGGCTCATGCCTGTAGTCCTAGCATTTTGGGAGGCCGAGGTGGGTGGATTGCCTGAGCTCAGGAGTTTGAGACCAGTTTGGGCAACATGGTGAAACTGTGTCTCTACTAAAATACAAAAAATTAGCTGGGCATGGTGGTGCGTGCCTGTAATCCCAGCTACTGGGGAGGCTGAGACTGGGGAATCGCTTGAACCCGGGAGGCGGAGGTTACAGTGAGCTGAGATCGCACCACTGCACCACTGCACTCCAGCCTGGGCGACAGAGTGAGACCCTATCTCAAAACAAACAAACAAACAAAAAAAAAACCAACGGTGTTTGGAAGTAGTTATGATCTGATTTTTTAAATGATTCATGTTGTACAAGGGCAATGTAATAACCTGCATTTGTGTCATACCTGACAGTTGGCAAAGAGCTCACATAATATTACGATTAACATTTATTGAACACCTATTGTGTGCTAAGCTATGTCAAGCAGTTTTATATGGGTTATTTCACTTACTCCTCACAACAACCTTTGAGGTTGATTTCATTGCTATCCCTATTTTACAGATGAGAAGACTGAGACACACAAACTAAGTTTTTAAGTTTAAGGTCACCTGACTAGTATAACAGGAATTTGACTCAGACCAAAATGACCAACTATAAAGCAGGAATCAGGTTTTCCATTTGTTACAAGGAAATTTTCTTTACATTTCAAATTTAATATGTGGCAACAATTAAATTTGAAATGTGATGGAAACATGGGGCTATTGCTGTTTTTGGTTTTATCAGGGACTCTGCACTCTACAACTTGAATGATGAAGAATATTTACTTTTTTTTTTCTTTGAGACAGTGCCTTGCTCTGTCACCTAGGCTGGAGTGTAGTGATGGGATCTCAGTTCACTGCAACCTCCACCTTCTGGGTACAAGTAATTCTCCTGCCTCAGCCTCCGAGTATCTGGGACTACAGGTTCGTGCCACCTGCCTGGCTAATTTTTGTATTTTTTTTTTAAGTGTAGAGAGGGGTTTCACCATATTGTCCAGGTTGGTCTCGAACTCCTAGCTTCAAGCAATCCCACCTGCCTTGGCCTCCCAAAGTGCTGGGATTACAGGCATGAACCACTGTGCCTGGCCAGAACTTTTACTTTCATCAGAAATCAAAACCTCCTCTATTCAACAAGTAATCTTTAATAATTTTTGGGTCTTTTCTCTACCATGCTGTGAACGTTTCTGTAAATAATGATCCCCTCCTTTGCAAAAGTCCTGCAAAAGAGGTCAATGGGTGAAGGAAAGAAATGACACATTTCAAAAGATCTGCTTTCCTCTTTCAAGTTCTTTTCTGGCCACTTCTTTTTCCTGTTGTGTAATCAAGAAACTCTGGGTCTGATAAGGCAAGTCTGAACCCTTTTGCTATGCATGTTTGGTGGTTGGTCTTTGTGAAGGTGCTAGGGCTGAAATTAGACCGACAACCCACTGGGCAGCATTAGGTTCTGCTTGGCACTTAGTGGACCCTTGATGCTCAGTAAGTGCTAATTACCAATGATGATAACAAGGCATAGGAATTCAGCCTGTTCTTACTGCTCAGCTTCCCTCTCAGGGGAGGGAACAGACCAGCATGAAGCAGAAATGGTGGCCACTTCCCTGTTTAATGCAAAGTTCCTTGAGCACTGTCTGCAGCTCTCGATCACAATTTGAATAATCTATTGTACGAAGAATAGAGGAACTAGTTTAATTTCTACAATGCTACTGGGATCTGCAGTAACTCATTTTATGATGTTGTGGTTGCATGCAATTGTCTTGCTAGAAAATGAATAAGTATTTGGAAAATGTAATCCCTTGTGGTGATGCTGTTGTTTGTATTTTGTTTTTAACCTGGCTGAATGACATTCATCTCCCTTAGCCTCCAGAGCTTTTCAGGAAGTCTCTGTGTATAAGCGATGCAAACTTTAGGGAAGTGAGTGCTTTCTGTGCTTTTCCTCTGGCTGTATTTTTGGTATTTTCTGCCTCGTGACTTAACTTGTGGTTTCAGGGACCCATTTCACATTGCTTCTGAGCCTGGGATGTATCTTCTGATATCTGTATTTTCTTACTGCTATAATTTCTGTTATCAAAGAACAGTAAAGGAAGGCTTTATTTCTGAAGCTAAGAGTAAGCTTAGAGATTAAATAAACACATTTCCCAGTGAGTATAAATGTTGAAGTACTAAAATTGCCAAACTTTTTTTTTTTTTTTTTTTTTCTTGAGACAGAGTTTCACTCTTGTTGCCCAGGCTGAAGTGCAATGGCGCCATCTCTGCTCACCACAACCTCCACCTCCCAGGTTCAAACAATTCTCCTCCCTCAGCCTCCTGGGTAGCTGGGATTGCAAGCATGCAGCACCATGCCCAGCTAATTTTGTATTTTTAGTAGAGACAGGGTTTCTCCATGTTGGTCAGGTTGGTCTAGAACTCCCGACCTCAGGTGACCTGCCCTCCTTGGCCTCCCAAAGTGCTGGGATTACAGGCATAGGCCACCGTGCCCGGCCAAAATTGCCCAACTTTTGAGTAAAATGATACCAATCTAGAGATCTCTGGGTGATCTATGAATGTGTGAGTGTGTCTTGTTTGAATGTTCAAGGCACACAGCCCAAATGTGTGTGATGAGGTGAATTTTGTGACCATATGGTTAGTTTAGTTCAACGCTCTCTCTAGGAGCAGTGGTTAGGTGAGGGGCTTTTGTTATGATCTGTGTAAGGGTGTAGATGGGCACCCCACTTTTCATGTGTAGATGGAGTGTTGTGCTCTAAAGAGGAGAGACCTGCTCCTGGGATCTGGGGTGACTCAGAAGATCTGGAGCTTTGTGATTTGCCACTGATGTTTGCCCTGGAGCCATGGGAGGTGATTTTTGTACTTATGGAGGATGAATCAGCTCCCAGGCCAGGTTACCTGGAGAACAGGGGATAGTATTTGGAACATCATAGGGGGTAGTTTAGGCTTCTTAAGACCTATAATGGGGAATTTTATGAGTCAACTTGGCTAGGCTATGGTGCCTAGTTGTTTGCTTAAACATGAATCTAGATGTTCCCATAAAGGTAGTTTTATGTATTTATTTATTTTTAAATGTCCATAGTTTTCTGGGGAAACAGATGGTATTCGGTTACATGAGTAAGTTCTTTAGTGGTGATTTGTGAGATTTGGATGCACCCATTGCCCAAGCAGTGTACACTGAACCTGATTTGTAGTCTTTTATTCCTCATCCTCTTCCCACCCTTTTCCCTTGAGTCCCCAAAGTCCATTGTGTTATTCTTATGCCTTTGCATCCTCATAGCTTAGCTCCCACTTATGAGTGAGAACATATGATGTTTGGTTTTCCATTCCTGAGTTACTTCACTTAGAATAATAGTCTCCAATTCCATCCAGGTTGCTGTGTATGCCATATTCATTCTATAAAGGTATTTTATAGATGTCATTATCATTTAAATCAGTAGACTTTGAGTAAAGCAGATTACCCTTCACAATATGGATGGGTCTCATCCGACCCACTGAAGGCCTTCAGAGATAAGACTAAGGTCTCTTCAAAAGAAGGGAATTCTGCCTCTTGACTGTCTTTAGACTCAAGACTGAAACACTGACTCCTGCTAAAATTTCCAGCCTGCCAGCTTACTCTACAAAATTTGGACTTGCCAAACCACATCGGCCAATTCCTTAAAATAAATCTCTAGCTATGTCATACATCCAGTTGGTTTTGTCTTTCTGGAGAGCCATGACTAACACAGAACCCTACTGGATCCTGTGTGGAAACTTCAGCATGGGTTCTTGGGGCCGCTGGAGGAAGCTTCACCTGGAACTGTGGGCAGCTATGGGGATTTGTAGTACAGCTGCCACTTCCAGGGCAGCCTTAAGTTAAGTCCCCAGTTCACTCAGGCTATGCCCTGTGGGTTGTGTGTAGGCATCAGTGGGTTGTGGTAGCTCATGTCCCTTTGGCTTTTAAGTCTTATAGGCGACAGGTGAGTAGTTTGTACAGATTGAGTATCCATTATCCAAAATACTTGAGACCAGAAGTGTTTTGGATTCTAGATTTTGGAATATTTGCATATAAATAATGAGATATCTTGAGGATAGGACCCAAGCATAAACATGAAATGTATTTATGTCTCATATATATCTTATATACATAGGCTGAAGGTATATTTTATATCATATTTTAAATAATATTTTGCATGACACAAAGTTTGATTACACTGAACCATCAGAAAGAAAAGGTGTCACCATCTCAGCCACCCATGTGGATAGTCTGTTGTTTGGCATCACCATCATTCCTGACTTTAAATTTATATGCTACCAATAAGCAATAATTTTCTTGGCACACATAAGTATTTACCAGTAAAACATATAACCTACCATTAATATAGGTATATTAATGTGTTTAGGGTAACTAAGCAGCATAGTGCCATCACCAGAATAAACAACAGCAACAACAAACAATGCAGGCTTTCAGTTTCCACCTGTGGTACTATGTTTTGATTAAAAGGTTATTGTCCACTGTATTTTTTTTCAGGTGAGAAGAAATATTAAAAGCAGTTGAGGGACCAAGAAGTGGGTTCTGTAGGGATAAGGAGACATTCTGTTGGATGGCTTTTAAAAATGTTCCTTCCAGAATTGCCTACTTCATTAATAATGGTTTTTGTCTTAGAATTCTCTGATTTTGTAAATTGACATGATTTCTTGTTCTGTTATGGATTCATCATGCCCTTCAATAAGTCCATCACACATTTTCACCATGTTTTCTATAGGCACTTTTTCTGCAGTGTTAACCATGTCATCTTCTTATCACTATTTTCACAGTCACGTTGATTGAGAAACATTTTGGCTATTTCAAGTCAAGATAGAACAAGTAGAGTCTCATTGATATTAAAAAAACTTCTTTGATATCTACTTTCATCTTACTGGCAGACTGAAGGTATATTTTTTGCATATGTAAGGAGGTCAGACATTTTTTTTCTCAATTGACATTCAGAATCCTTCAAAGTCACCACCTTGTTCATCATCACTAAACATAGTTGCAGGCCAGAGGCTTTGCTAGGCATGCACAACCATGTCGTTAATCATTGTGTTTCAGGCATGGGCAACAGCATATACAGCATCTTTCATGACAACTCCTTTTGAAAACCTTCCACATCCATGCCTCTGTGCACTGTGGCTAGCATGCTGTTCTATAAAGTGTTTTTATATTTACTCTTCACTCATCTAAGGATACCCTGATCACATGGCTGAATTAATGAAGTCATACTGGGGAAAAGTACACGGCATAAAAATTATTTCTGATGAAAAGTTCAGGTAGAGGATGAGTAGAGCAGTCATCAAGGAATAACAAAAGGTTGTAGCTCTCATCTAGTCCAGCTCTCCTGCAGTGACGATGAGCCACTGGTATAAAATGTCTGTGGAACCAACAAGAAAAGATGTCCCTGGTGATCCATGCTTTTTTGTTAGCAAAATCGTAACAAGAAATTCACTCCATAAAAAACAGCAAGGACTCAAGCTTTTGCCAATCACAGCAAGTTTACATTTATGCATGCCTCCTGCATTAGCACATCCCAGCACAGTTATTCTGTCCTTGACATCCTTAATTCCTGCAGGCGTTATGTTATTAGCTGTAGTGAATATATTTCTGGGGCAAGAACAGCAAAACACTGATGTTTTGTTGGCATTATAAACTTGTTCTGGTGTCAGATTTCCATCAGGAATGACCTTGACAAACTCATCAGTGAATTTCTTCTCTGCTTCATGACCAGCAGATGATTTATCATCAAAAGTCTTCAAAAATTTAATGCTGTATATTTTCTTAAACTTTTGCAACCAGGCTGTTGAATAGTCACAATTTCCTTCAATTTCTAGTTCACCGTCATAGATCTTTGCTTGTTTCATGATCAGCATACCATTAAGTGGCAATGTATTCATTGCAACACTGACTGATCCACTCTTTCTATACACAATCGAGATCTTCATTTTAAGCCTTATGCAATGTTTTTCTATTTTCATTAACTTCTGTACATCACTTTCAGCATAGAACTTCAGTGGTTTGTCCTTCTGTTCCTTCAGGTCATATATGGTGGTCATTCTAACACCGTGCTCTTAGTAAGATGTTTCACATGTAACAGCATTGTCCAGTTTCTCCAAAAGCTTGGCTTTCTATGCTATAGATAAGCATAAATTCTTCCTCTTTTTCTTTTTACTGTTAGCCATAGGGATATTTGCAGGCATTGTTGATATTTCCAATAATATCTTTACACCATAGAGAGAGAAAAACAATAAAACACAGTGAGTAATATATGTAGGTCTTGGCACAATATAGGGCATTGTGGGCAAACTGCTGTTGGTGTGTCCAGCCTGTACAGATACCATTTTATTACCCTTTGTGGGCATGCTTGAGTGGAGGAATCTGGGCACACACAGAAAATATATTGCAGCTAAAAGAGATTAGGAGGGTCTTTTTTCCTTGGGGGATACTGAATAAACTATGTTGTGTACCTGCATTTTGGCTGTGACATCATGTCAACACTTAAAAAGTTTTGAATTTTGGAACATGTTGAATGTTTGATTTTCAGCATAGGAATGTCCAGCCTGTATTTGCATTCAGCCACTAGGCAGTTTTACAGTCCTTCGGTGGACTGAGATTTATTTCACCTACTTTGAATATGTGGCAATGTCTCAGCATCTCCACTTCTTGTATTTTAAAAAGTAGTGGCTATCTCAACCATGTTGGAATGGGAGGCTGTCTGGTAGGTAGCAGGGAAGATGTGCCAGAAACAACAGCGTATGTCAAGATCCAAAGATGGGGGACAGGAAAGGATGGGATGTTGTTGATGGAAACTGTGGGTTGTAAGAGGTTATTAATTAAAGGAGCCTGTAAGAAGAGAGATAGAGACTGAAAGTCTCAAAAATGAAGCCAGGAAAGAGACAGACGAGAGTTTCAAATAATGGGGCAGGAATGTGATAGCAGGTGTGGAAGTCTGCAACTTTTTTTTAAATTGCCACTTACATTAGAGGTATCTGGGTGCAAGGCCACAACAGGTGATTTAAGTTTCTATAAACGAGATTGAATCCTTTTCTTTTTCTACTCAGGGATTGTTTTCCTTTTTGCTTTTTACAGGTTTTGCTTTGGTCAACTTCATTGTCTTTAAGTTTTGGCAGAAATTTCATCTGGGAATAATCTCCATAAATGTGAATTTAGCCAGATAATTTGGAGGTGCTGGCGTGCTGTGTGCATTGTATGCTTTTAAAGCCTTGTCACCAGGGCTGGAAAGTGAACTTCCCATGAACATGTCAGATATACACTGTGGCACTGCACAATATTTATATCTTGGCTTCAACTCAGTTGAATGCAATTACTACCTTGCTCCAAATGGACATTGCAATATCATTTTAAAGATTAATTAGAATGACTCTTATTTGTCCCTCAGACATTTTTATGATATGTAAATGAGAGACACTCCAGGTCATTCTCATTATAGTTATACTCGAATTTTCAGTTTAGCTTTCTTTACAAGAACAAAGTTACATGGCTTATATCAAAGCTATCATCAGTGGCATGTAAACCAAGAGATGGGGCATCTGGGGAGTTTTTTTTTTTTTTTTTTTTTTTTTTTTTTTTTTTGTGGGGCCAAGAAACATTCTGGAATAGCTGAATTCATCTCTGCAAGTCCATTTGTAAAGACGGTGCCAGGGAGCTGCAAATGCTGATAGATGTAGAATCTTTACCCACGTGGGAGTTACCAGGAAGCGCCAAGTAACTGGTGATTGAAAGGAGTATAATTAATGTAGTCTCCATTGCTTCAAAAAGGGAGATGCAAACCAGTTATGCACAGGTGACAAGTCTGATCCATCAGTTATGTCACCTGGTTATTTTGTCCCCTTTGCCTGTGATGCATGGTGTGTATTACACTTTCTGGCATCCATATTATAAATTTGACTACACACTAGTCATCCTTGTGCCACTTACCAAGCTAGTGTAATAAGCTACTGGGGCTGTCCTGGCAGCTTGGCCAATGGAAATGGACACCTGGTGTTACCCTGAAGGGGCAGGGACAGAGGCGAGCCCCATTGCAGCTCATAAATCCAGGTTCAGGCTTGATCTAGAGATCACATTAGGTCACAAGTTAAAGATTGACTCCAGGACTCAGGAGGACCTGTAAAAGTTACATTCTCGCAGGTTACTTAGAACCAATTAGAAATTCCATAGGATATTCCAGACAACCCTGCTCTTCAGGTCATTTCTCTAAAAGTCCTCCATCCCACTATGATTTTGAGGCAAAGTTTATAGTGCATCTGAAAATATTGGCTTTAAAGCTGTATCTCCTATGATTGAAATAATGTATTAGGGCAGTGGCTAAGTTGCCTTAACAAAGAGGTCTGAAAATTTAGTGAATTAAAGCTAAGTCACGTAACAGCCTATGGGTAGGCAGATGTATTGTCAGGGTTATCTACAGACCCAGGCCCCATCTCTCTTGTGCTGCCATCTCCATGTCCCTATTCACATGGTCAAAACTGACTCACTACTCATGGGAAGTGAGGAAGGAGTAGGGAGTATATGGGCAATGGTTAAAGGCATGCCTCAGAGGTTGGCGTATCACTTCTGCTTACATTTCATCATTGCCCAGATATATTAATATGGACACAATTAGTTGAAGGGATCATTCTCTAGCTGAGCTAAACTTGTAAAGCTTCTATTACTAAGAGGGAGAAGAGGAGAATGGGTGCTGGATGATAATTACTGTCTCTGCCACGATTTAGCTCTGAGTGACAGAAAATCCTAAGTAATTATAGCTTAAATAGGATACAATGGCTTTTTTTTTTTTTTTTTTTTTCCTTGTTGAAGAAGTTAAAAGAAAAGCACTTGAGAATAGTAGTGGGCTTCTTGTAGTTGTTATGGACCCTGGGTCCTTCTATTATGTTGCTCTATCATACTTAGCATGTGGTTTTCACCTCATGGTTCAAGATGGGGGCTGCTTATGCTCCTCCTGTTCCATGTGTCTTCCAGCCAGCAGTTAAAACAAAACTGAAAATGAAGCATGTATCTTGCCTTTAGATTCTCTTTAGAAACACTCACATAAGTTGTATATAAGACTTCCACTTCCATCTTATCAGCAAGAATGTGGTCACATGGCTATACCTAGTTGCAAAGGAATCTAGTCAGCTAGCTCAAAATCAGTAATTGCACTGCTAAGAAAGTGGAGGTGAACACTAGGAGCCACTAGGAGCTCTTCTGGTTACTCAGTGATTTCTTCTTTATACCTTTACCTTCTCCTCAGAGCAGTTAATGCCCAAATCCCATCTGTATTAATTCGCCTGGGCTGCCATAACGAAGTACCACAAACTGAGTGGCTTAAACAACAGAAATTTGCCTTACAGTTCTGGAGGCTACACAGTCCAAGATCAAGATGTTGGCAAGGTTGGTGCCTTCTTCCAGCTGTGAGGAAGAATCTGTCTCATGCTGTCCCCTGACTTCTGGTGGTTTGTGGCAGTCTTTGGCCTTCCTTGGCTTGTAGAAACATCCTCTGATCTCTGCCTTCACTTCATATGGTGTTCTCCTTGCATGCTGTCTTGTCCAAATTTCCTTTTTTTGGAAGGATATCTGTCATACTGGATTAGGGGCCCACCCTGTTCCAGTATGACCCCATCTTAACTAATTCCATCTGCAATGGCCCTATTTCCAAATAAGGTGACATTCGGCGGTCCTTGGGATTAGGACTTAAACATAGGAATTTGGGGGCAGACACATTTCAACCCATAAGACCATCCAATAACTGCACTGAGCTGCATAACTAGAAAACCTTGTCATCAGTTCTAGATGTGGCTCTGTGTGCCACAGCAGCACAGAAACTGAACTGCATAGGCCCCTTCCCCATACTTATCCAATATACCAAGGCAGAGTAAGAAGAGCACAATTATGACAAAAGCTCCATTTTGTAAAAGAGAGTGGAGCCCGGTGGCTCACGCCTGTAATCCTAGCACTTTGGGAGTCTGAGGCGGGTGGATCACAAAGTCAGGAGATCGAAACTGTCCTGGCCAACATGATGAAACCCTGTCTCTACTAAAAATACAAAAATTAGCTGGGTGTGGTAGCACATGCTTGTAATCCCAGCTACTTGGGAGGTTGAGGCAGGAGAATCACTTAAACCCACGGGGTGGAGGTTGCAGTGAGCCAAGATTGTGCCACTGCACTCCAGCCTGATGGCAGAGCAAGACTCTATCTAAAAAAAGACAGAGAGAGTGGAGAACAAATGGCAGTAATTGTTTCACAGCAATTGTCTTATCCTGCTGGGCAGGACTCTCTGCCTTGGCATTAGAGGAAGCGCCGTGGTTTTCCCCTTGGGAAGTCCTGAATCTAGTCCACGGAGGATATGCTCATTGTTTCTTGTGGCCACTGGCTTTGCTCTCTCATTTTTTCTTCCTTGTTCATTTGTCCCCACATTGATTCTGAGGTAAGCATCAGAGAATGCCCCGCTGAAGGTTGCACAAGGTTCATGTGCAACCCCACTGAAGGTTCATGGCTGTCATAGGTACCCCCCGATGTAGTTCCAGGACCTGAGCATTGCTTTGAGGACTCATCTGTCACTGTCTTTTGTAGGCTAGGTTTGAGGTTGCTTTAGCAGTACAAAAAGGCTTACAATTGCTTTGCTTCTGATCAGTTCCATAGGTAAGAAACATACAGTGAAATATCTTCTGATAAAGGCCTGACTAGGTGGAGGCAAAGAAGGTACCCAAAGCACAAAGTTGAAGGAGGCATGCACTGTCAGGTGCTGCTCTGCCCTTGCCCAAGCCTGTGAATGAGGGCTTCTTTAGTTTTGTGTGCTGGGCACTTCTTTTTTTGTAGGTGTTTTATTTCTTTTGAGACAGGGTCTCACTTTGTTACTCAGGCTGGTCTCGAAGTCATCCACCCACTTCAGCCTTTCAAAATGCTGGGATTACAGGTGTGAGCCACCACACTGGGGCTCCTGGACCCTTCTTTTGTCTCACCCTTGCCTTGGCCCTGAGAGATTATATTTAACTCTAAAGTCTCTGGCCTTTAATTTACTAATCTCCTGGCTTTGCTTGTGTTATTCCCCTCCTACCAACTTAATAATGGCTTTAACAGTGGATTGATTTAGCAAAATACCACTTTTATTTTTATTTTTGGCTTGCAGGCTCGTAAAATTTGTAGGACAGGACACCGTTCTTATCTCCTGCTAAGGCTACTGTGTTGCTGCTGCCACAAAATCCCTCTTCACTTTGGCGTACATATGTTGACTTTTTCAACCCTGCCAGGATTCAGATTATGAGTCTTTCTGTCAAGTTGTAGGGGAGGCCACAAGCAGAGAACGCTTCCCTTAGCCAAGTGATGTTTCCTTCATCTCTGTTTGGAGACTCGTTAGCTCCGACCTTGAGTAATTTTGGAAAAGGTGGCAAGAAGGAGCTAGTAAACACTTCATTTTCCTTACACTGCAGCCTCCGTCAGCAGGTCATCTGCCTTTTAAGGTCAGAGGATTTCATTTTGACCAAGGGTTTTACCACTGCAAAATAAATGCTGTCAGCTTTCCCAGTCCTCAGTGCTTGAATTCTCAGTGCCCACTATTTGATTGCATCTACTAAGTCATTGCAATATTTTTAAATGTTGTCATGAATCTCTCCAACTTCAGGTTTTAAGTCCTGTATAAGATTACACCAGTCTACATGACACAGAGAACTTAAATATGTTTAAACACACATGATATTTCTCTCATGTAAAAAGTTCAGAGGGAGGCAGTTTGTGGCTGGTATGAGGTATTTGGGCCCCTTCCTGCTCTCACCTCCACAGTTCCTAAGGTACAGGCTTTATTTACATGGTCCAAAAGAGTCATTCCTGCTTTAGCCACCACTGTGATGTTCTAGGTAGTGGGATGAAGGAAGGGTGAAGAAGGATGTGCTCCCTCTCTTAGAAGACTTCTCAGAAGTCTCATACATCACCTCTGCATATCTTGATTAGTCATAACCTAATTACCTGAGTGTGCTGAGCTGCAAGGAACACTGGGAATATAGTCTTTATTCCCAGAGGCCATGGACCCAGCTAGCCATCTGTGCTCAATGACTAAGGAAGTAGATGCATATTTTAGACAGCTACCACCTTCCACCATATGTTACTGGATATTATTTAAATTATAAATATACATATTTTACTGTAAGAATTATTTAATGTCTACTATGTGTCAGGATGGAGTCAGATCATATAGGGGAATGGAATATGAGCAGGGCAGGAGGCTATATAAGGTCACAGAAATGAATATGCCATAGGTTGTCAAATACAATGTTAGTTTTCATACCATTAAAAAAGAACACCACTGCCATTTCATTGTAATACATTTTTTGTTTTCGATATGCTAACAATTTCAGAGCTGTTTAACTGTGAAAAATATGCCTCTTAGAAATAATATAATTAATGACTTCAAAGTACAGATTCTGGGATCAGATCTTTTTGGTGGCTTTATTTAGAAACCTCAGTGACCCTATACATAAAATGAGGGTAAAAATAGTTCCTACTTCAGGCTGGGCACAGTGGCTCACACCTGTAATTCCAGTACTTTCGGAGGATGAGGCAGGTAGATCACCTGAGGTCAGGAATTCAAGACCAGCCTGGCCAACATGGGGAAACCCCGTCTCTACTAACAATACAAAAATTAGCTGGATCTGGTGGCACACGCCTGTAATCCCAGCTACCCAGGAGGCTGAGGCAGGAGAATCACTTGAACCCAGGAGGCGGAGGTTACAGTGAGCCGAGATCATGCCACTGCATTCCAGCCTGGATGACAAGAATGAAACTTGGTCTCCAAAAAAAAAAAAAAAAGTTCCTGCCTCCAAGGACTGTGCAAGGATTAAATGAGATGATTCACATGAAGCTTATAGCCCAACATCAGACATACAGTAAGTGCTCATTAAATGCCGGTTTTTAGTAGCTTTAAGTAAAGAGTCCTGCCTTTAAAATAGTTTACCCCCTAATGGGAAATACCACTGACATAATAGAGGCAACAAAATGGGGAGAGGAGAGGGAAAATTCCCCAGGCTAAGTTCTAAGTGAGAAACTGGTGTTTCAGTGTGGACTGTTTCATCAATTACACCAAGATGCATGGTTTGAATTCCAGGATAGTTAACACGTGTAATAAATACTATGCCAATTTAATGATCTGAGGAAAGTCATCCTGAATAGTAGAAGAAAAATATTAGCCAATCAGACAATTCCAATGCATGATGTCTATTTCACACACACCCATCACCCCCCACCCCCTGTCTAGGGTGGACTCCAGCAAGAAGACTGCATCCCATGTGGAACTTCAGAGTAAATGGCAAGCCCTAAGCATTGCTGAAGGTTGTTAGAAGTTCCTCTTGACTGGAGACTTATGGAATGTGTTCTGCAAAGTTCTCACATTTTCACCAATGACTAGACAGATAAATTTCCCAGTGGCATTGCTCCTTGGAGGCAAAGATCCCACTCAGACAGATAAACTGCCATCTGTTTTCAAGGAATGTTGACTATTGCAAAAGAGTGGAATCATCTCCCCAGGAAAAACTAATTATAATAGGCTTCTTGATTCTTTGGGAAATCACCCTTTCCCATTGCATTTTCTTCTTTGGTATGTTTGATTTAGAACAGACCACATCTATCTTAAGTATGTTTATTCCCTTTGGTTAAGTGGTGCCTACAATATTTACAGCCTAGAAGAGTAAAATATAACTATCATGTCTTGAAGAGACTAACCACCTGAAGTTTACCAAGTTGTCTCTTGAAACTTTTTGGCTTCTTAAATTAGCTCATATGTTATATTATATAGTTTAAATTTGGGAGAAAAAATTGAAAACCTGAGATTTTTAGCTCTCTCTCAAAATAGAATTTTATTGTATTAAAATAGATTTTTAAAAATGAATTTGTCTTGCATAATAATTTCTTTTATTACTTAAGGAGCAACTTTGGGATATGGCAATTTATTAATTATATTTATACAAAATATTTTCATTGGCATCTATAGGACCTGAATATTCCCTACATTCCACTCACTTGTGGAAGTTACCTGGTGATATGGTTTGGCTGTGTCCCCACCCAAATCTCATCTTGAATTGTAGCTCCCATAATTCCCACATGTTGTGGGAGGGAGCTGGTGGGAGATGACTGAATCATGGGGGTGGTTCCCCCTTACTGTTCTCGTGGTAGTGAATAAGTCTCACGAGATCTGATGGTTTCATAAGGGGAAAACCCTTTCACTTGATTGTCGTTGTCTCTCTTGCCTACTGCCATGTAAGACATGCCTTTCACCTTCCACCATGATTATGAGGCCTCCCCAGCCATGTGGAACTGTGAGTCCATTAAACCTCTTTTTCATTATAAATTACTCAGTTTTGGTATGTCTTTATTAGCAGCGTGGAGAACAGACTAATACACTAGGGTAAGGTGACTTGCACAGTTGTAGTTCTTGTGACTAATGGATCAGCAGCCCCTTCCTGTGAGGGGCAGGATCTGATTTGTCATGGAGGCTGTGTCACTCAGGTAATCCTCCAGAAGACAGAAGAGGGGAGAGAGACCCATGTACACAGTAATAGTCATTGCCTGGGAGGCCACAGTTCCTGTTCTCTGGTTGCTACTGGTGCCCTGATAGATGTCAGCGCTCTTGGTCTCTTTAGACCTGGAGAGCAGCTATTGGTGCTTTGTTTGGCATGCACAACTTGCCCTTGACTTCAAATGACTGGAGTGTTTATCTTTGAGTTGCCACGGGTGGACTTCTGCCTCCTGATCTATGTGCTCACTTCACTCTTCAGTCAGTAAGAAAACACCTTCCCCTTTTAGAGCCCAGCTCCCTTCCTTGGGCGTGCGGCTGTGTGGGAGATGTCTTATAACATAGACACCAACACATACAGCTGTTTCAGTTATAGTGCCAAGCTTTCCAGTGACAAAGTGGCAAAATTCACATGGCACAGTGGCTTAGGGCCTTAGACATACAGCTTTGTACATTAAAGAATTTTTTCTACATATTTCTCTCTTTTTTTAGGATACATGGACAGTGCTGCCTGCAACATATTTGGACCCCAGAAGAAGAATATTCACATACAAAGGGTCTAAATACCTGAGTATAAATCAAGTGAACATACTGTTATATAAAGTATATCTTATCCTCCTACTTGACAAATATTCCTTTACTACAACAAAATTTCTATTTTTAAAATTTTAACATTTTTACTTTTCTGAACTGCATTTTATGTTTTCTATTGTACTTGTAGCTTGATCTCAATGTCAGTGATCTAAGTAATGACAAAATAAATTTAATTTTATTTGGAGTTTTAAAAAATTGAATACATTTGAATTCTATTTAAAAATATAAATTAAAAAATGTAAACATTAAAATACAAAATTCTTTCATGTTTTCAAAAGCTTATTTTTCTAATGGAATATTTTTAAAAGAGCTATTGAAATTAAATAAGAAAATTCAAGTTATAATGAATGAATATCAAAGAGTTCAATCAATTATTTAAATGGAGCTGGAATTTTAATTTTAATTTTGTGAGTATAAATTAAATTATTTAAATATATCTATAAAAAATAAAACTGCTACTAAGCCTAGTCATCAATGTCCCTCTAGTTATTGAGGTGAAGAAATATCTCACTTTAAGCATGCTATGCCTGTATCTTCAGGTACAGTTTAAGAGGATAAACTTACATATGTATAACTTAAGACATGAACTAGTGTATTTAATAATAAAGAATATTCCTCAGCTTCCACATGCAACAGTTGTGAATATTGTGCTAATTTATGAGTGTTCCAGAGCCCCAATGTGGAACATAAAGAGCAGAAGACAATAGATGCCCAGTAGTTATGGGAAATTATCTTTCATTATGCAAGAATTCATTATATTCATAGTACTTGAGAAGATTATGACATGTTATTTGTTTTTCCCTCGCTTGAGCTCTTTTGCTGCTTGTACTCTGAAGCATTATTGATTTCTGAAGATGGTAATGGCACAGCCCAAAAACCTTCGTGGCATTTGGATACAGTGATATTTTCTTTCAAAATCAGAGTGTATTAGTCTGTTTTCACACTGCTGAGAAAGACATACCTGAGACTGGGTAATTTGTAAAGGAAAGCAGGTTTAATGGACTCAGCATTCCATGCGGCTGGGGAGGCCTCACAATCATGGCAGAAGGTGAAATGCACTTCTCACATGGCAGTGGCAAGAGAGAAAATGAGAGCCAAGCAAAACAGGAACCCCTTATAAAAGCATCAGATCTTGTGAGACTTATTCACTACCATGAGAACAGTATGGGGAAACTGCCCCCATGATTCAATTATCTCCAGTTATGTCCCTCTCACAACATGTGGGAATTATAGGAGCTATAATTCAAGATGAGATTTGGGTGGGAACACATCCAAACCATATCACAGGGTAATAGACGTGAAGAGTTTTCCTGGGGCCTGAACAGTATTGGTAACAAGAGCAAATATTTAGGATTATGGATTGTGCTAAAATCCCATGAGACAGAGATGCCCAAGTGTTCTTTAAACAACTTCTTTTGCCTTGGTCTAGGGCATGGGGACCACCAAGAGACCGAGTTATAAGGGGTAAGGTGTCTGTGCATAGCTTTGCACTGTACCTGCTAACATTTTGTCTTTGGATACCCAGATCCTGTGCTACTTCTCTCTCACCATGCCGGATTATCTCCTCATTCACAAAGCTTTTCCCTTAGGGACTTAGCTGTCTCTTCCTGATATCTGGCTTCCTTTGGACTTTTCCAGCAGACATATCTTTAATGTGTCTGAATATCCTTGCCGTCATGATTCAAGGTCTTTCCTATTGACCTTTGGCTAGAATCTGTCTGCATGTCTATGAACATCTTGTGACAGTGATAGACACTTTTTGTGCTAAGACCCTAAGGACTTCTAGGACTGTTGCCTAAATCCACGTTCAGATCCAATACAATTTCCGTTCCAGCCTACAAAAGCACCCTATTACACATAAAGTACTGTCTTTCCAAATGATTTCTTCTCATGAATGGTTTTTAAAATGACAAAATGTTCCAGATATTTAATGCACTTTAAAGATAAGCATGGTATTGTTGAGAGAGATTAATCATTCTGCTCTTTGTTTCTTCTGTTGATCTTACTTCTTCATAGGAGGTTGTCACCACCCAGGTGACAAATCCAGGTGTAAAAATGGAGACCATTTTCCCTTTGTGGGCAATATCCTGAAGCTTCTAGTCTTTGGCTCCTCTAAGATCACTTTTCCCAATTTATCTATAACCATGCAAAGCAGAGCCCACACAGCTAAATTATAATTAAAGTAGAGAATTTAGGGGCGCAGATTACTTATTGCTGAGACCAAGCTTTTAACTTTCCTTCTAGGTGTCTCTCATCAGTTTTGAGCTCTTTAATCCTGCTGTTTTTTTCAGTGACTCTCTTGCTTCAGAATGGTAGATCAGCAGTTTTGACACCATGCCACCTTTACAGTTCTTCCCTTATGACTTAATTTCATATCCTTCTGTAACCTCCTTCTCTTTCACATTCTTCATCCTCCATATGGATTGATGTATGATAATTAAGGATAAGTCTTAAATCCTAGTTTCATTACTCACTAGAATGTGACTCTGGGAAAATTACCCAATCTCTCTAAGCTTCAGTTTTTCCACTTATAAAATGGGACTGATAATGCCTATCTTGTGAGATGGTGGGAAGGATTAAACGAGATAATTCAGGTAAATAATTTGGTAGAAATGATATACGCAAGATGATCACTAAATAGCGCCTCTCTGTTTTAACTTCCTCCCTTTTGTCTTTAGGTTGTGTCACACCTTTTCCTGAACTTTGGCTCAATTGAAGAAGGAAACTTTCAGGGGAATTCCAATGGTAAACAATAGAACCAGCAGTTTTACAATAAACTGCAGCGCTCCATTTCAAAACACAGAAATAGAGCATCTCTGCAGCGATGTACTGCCTTAAGGAAGAGCAAGATTTTTTCACAGATGTTACCAAACTTTAATGAAGTACGTGTTGTCCTCTCCATGTATGGATTTTTGCATGATTTCCATTTTCCGATGAAGTTCAAGTTAAATAATTAGAACACCACTTATATATAAAATGCTGACAAATCTCTACAAAACTCACAAAACAGAAAAATTCAAGGCCAGTCCATCTTTGGCCTATAATCTGGTTCTCATGCTCTTCTAGTTTCTCCTGACCCTCTGTATTAGTCTGTCTTTACTGATAAAGACATACCTGAGACTGAGAAGAAAAGGAGGTTTAATTTGACTTACAGTTCCACATGGCTTGGGAGGCCTCAAAATCATGGTGGAGGGTGAAAGGCACTTCTTACATGGTGGCAGCAAGAGAGAATGAAGAAGCAAAAGCAGAAACCCCTGATAACCCCATTAGATTTCATGAGACTTATTCACTATCATGAGACTAGCACAGGAAACAGCAGCCCCCATGATTCAATTACCTTCCCCTGGGTCCCTCCCACAACGTGGGAATTCTGGGAGATACAATTCAATTTGAGATTTGGGTGGGGACACAGCCAAACCATATCATTCCACCCCTGGTCCCTCCAAATCTCATGTCCTCATGTTTCAAAACCAATAACGTCTTCCCAACAGTCCCCAAAAGTCTTAATTCATTTCAACATTAACCCAAAAGTCCACAGTCCAAAGTCTCATCTGAGATAAGGCAAGTCCCTTCCACCTATGAGCCTGTAAAATTAAAAGCAAGCTAGTTACTCCCTAGATACAATGGGGATACAGGTATTGGGTAAATACAGCCATTCCAAATGGGAGAAATTGGCCAAAACAAAGGCCCATGTAAGTCCTAAATCCAGCGGGGCAGTCAAAATTTAAAGCTCCAATGATCTCCTTTGACTCCAGGTCTCACATCTAGGTCACGATGATGCAATAGGTGGGTTCCCTTGATCTTGGGCAGCTCCACCCCTGTGGCATTGCAGGGTACAGCCTCCCTCCCGGCTGCTTTCTTGGGCTGTCATTGAGTGTCTGTGGCTTTTCCAGGCACAAGGTGCAAGCTGAAGGTGGATCTACCATTCTGGGGTCTGGAGGATGGTGGGACCCTTCTCACAGCTTCACTAGGTGGTGCCCCAATAGGGAGTCTGTGTGTGGGCTCTGACCCCACATTTCCCTTCTGTACTGCCCTAGCAGAGGTTCTCCATGAGGGCCCCACCCCTGCAGCAAACTTTTGCCTGGGCATCCAGGTGTTTCATACATCTTCTGAAATCTAGGCGGAGGTTTCCAAACCTTAATTCTTGACTTCTGTCCACTTGCAGACCCAATACCACATGGAAAGCGCAAAGGCTTGGGGCTTCCCTGCTAAACTTTATGCTCTAAACTTTAATGCTCTGTTTCTCTTTTAAAATGGAATGCTTTTAATAGCACCCAAGTCACATTTTGAACGCTTTGCTGCTTAGAATTTCTTCCACCAGATACCCTAAATCATCTCTCTCAAGTTCAAAGTTCCACAAATCTCTAGGTCAGGGGAAAAATGCCACCAGACTGTTTGCTAAAACATAACAGGAGTCATCTTTGCTCCAGTTCCCAAGAAGTTAATCTCCATCTGAGACCACCTCAGCCTGGACCTTACTGTCCATATCTCTATCAGTCTTTTGGTCAAAGCCATTCAACAAATCTCTAGGAAGTTCCAAACTTTCCCACATTTTCTTGTTTTCTTCTGAACCCTCCAAACTGTTCCAACCTCTGTCTATTCTCCAGTTCTAAAGTTGCTTCCACATTTGCAGGTATCTTTTCAGCAACACCCCACTCTACTGGTACCAATTTACTGTATTAGTTTGTTTTCACACTGCTGATAAAGACATACTGAAAACTGGGAACGAAAAGAGGTTTAATTGGACTTAACATTTCCACATAGCTGGGGAGGCCTCAGAATCACGGCAGGAGGCAAAAGGTACTTCTTACATGGAGGCAGCAAGAGTAAGATGAGGAAGAAGCAAAAGCAGAAACTCCGGATAAACCCATCAGATCTTGTGAGACTTATTCACTATCAAGAGACTAGCACAGGAAAGACCGGCCCCCATGATTCAATTACCTCCCCCTGTGTCCCTCCCACAACATGTGGGAATTCTGGGAGATACAATTCAATTTGAGATTTGGGTGGGGACACAGCCAAACCATATCACCACCCATGCCACTATTATGAGGCTGAGCAGTAAGAATGGGCTGTGTGAGAAACATATGCTGCTGTCATGAGGTTTCAGGAGTAAAGAGGTCATGCATTGGTTGTCAGGAAACACTACTTCAAGTCCTCCATGTAGTTTGCTACAAAAAAAAAAAAGCAATTTGTGCATTAAAGAAAATAGGTGTATCACAGAGGATTTTCAGGGTGGCGAACTGCCCTTAATGATAGATATTATAATGCTGGATATATGTCATTGTACATTTGTTCAAACCCACAGAATATATATCACCAAGAGAGAACCCTAATGTAAACTAGGGACTTTAGGGGACTATGTTGTGTCAACGTAGGGTCATCAGTTGTACAAATGTACCAATCTGGTGGGGAATGTTGATAATGGAGTCTGTGTATGTCAGGGGACAGGGGATATATATGGGAAGTCTCTGTACCTTTCTCTTAATTTTGCTGTGAGCCTAAAATTGCTCTGAAAAAATTAAGTATTAGTATTAAAAAAAAAGCCTGAGATAAGTGAGAAAAAAATTTAATGTCTATTCATAATATTTGATGTCCTAAAGAGAAGAAAAATGACCTTCTCATAGAATTGAAATAATTGAAACTCTCTTTTAACATGTTAATTGGTTTTCTCTGCTTGCTTCATTTTTGGTCTACTCTGTAGTCCTGAAAATTCCCAGAGTGTTCCCTCCGTCGTGCTTTTAATCTTGCTGTTTGAGGTTGAATTCCTCTCTTTTTGCCTCTCCAGGAATCCTAATTGTTCAAGGTCTTGCTTCTGGTCCTCCTGAGGCCTCCCTACCTCCTGTGGGTCCCTTCAATGATCTCTAAATTGTTTCAGTTAAATTTAAACTCTGTAGGAACAAGGACCATGTGCTGTACTTAAAAATGCCACATCCCTTACAGAGCCTGGTTATAGTTCTGGGCATGTAGTAGGTGTAAACTGAATATGTGTTGACTATTTAAAAACTTCTGTTAATCGGAAAACAAGAAAAATTTGCCAAGTCTTTTACTGCTTTCAAAACATGTCTAGTGTATATGTTTCTTATGTTTTAAAATGCCTCTGCTCATTTTATTCTTGTGCTAATGCAGAGCAACAGCAGAGGGTGAACATCAGGTACGCTTTTTTACATACGGTAGGGAAGGTGGAGAGATGCCATTGAAATCCATCTGGAAGAGTGAAGAGAGTAGAAACACCAAAGTAGTAAATAAATTTGTAAACATGGGAGAGAGTTTGTTGATAGCCTGAAGGAGCATCCCAAATGCATTAAAAACAACTGCAAATTCTCATGATGCTAAGCTAGGGGAACTCGGGCAAGTAATTGTGTTTGATTTGCTTGTTTTTCTCGACTAAATAAAAAAAAAACAACATGTAAATGGAATGCAATGTAGTGGTCAAAGGAAAAAGGAAAACCCCAAACTCAGAATGCTGAGAGTGTGAAATGACCTTTTAGTTACTTTCTCCTGTTTTTTTCTGCTGCTGTTTGCAATTCAGGAAAGACAGCTTTTTATGTGTCTCTGCTAAACCTGCAGTAGCTATTCTTTTCATTTTTAAAAGTCTCTCAACAGATGCTACCTCCTGAAACACAAAACAGAACAGAACAAAACAAAACAAAAACAAAGCAGAACAGTACAAACCCATAGATAACTCTTCCTCCTCATACCAAACTAGGCATACTCTGAAATCGGGGAAGAATAATTCTTTTTTATATTTCTCTATGTTCAATGGTAGGTTTGGGTGTGCATAGATTATGTTTCTTACAGCATTCTCATTTTAGAATATTTATATTATGTTCTTTTTGCAAATCCACATCGGATAACATGGATGGGGAGGGTTTCTGCTAATTCTCCTGTAAATCATCCCAGTGGCTAAATAACAGAGATTGCTGTTAGATGGGTTATTGAAAATAAAGCACTCATCATTTTCTATTCTTTTGGCAGAAACAGTAGTTGCATGAGGCACTTAGGCATGGTTTGTTCTGTTGCTGATTTAATTCTTCCTCTTTTCCTTCCTTCTCTCCTTGCCTTCCTTCTATTTCTCCTTCTCTTTTCTCAGCTTGCTCTACAGTGATTCTAAAACACATTGACCTCCCAAGGTCTAGCACTTGCCCACTTCGTATGGGAAGTACCCTAGTCTGAGTTTCCTGCTTTCTTAATATCTACTTCCACGGCTGCATGTTGTTTATGGACACATAACCAAAATTTAAAAACAGTTTGGCTCCCATGTTTAGCTACACTCAGTGTGATCTTCCTTAATGTTTGGCCCATTGTGTCACATAAATTTTCCTTGTATTTTAATACGCATTTTCCTCCAGTCCTTGTTGAATTCATTTGCATTGCTCTTTAGTTCTTGCTGATAATTCTTTTCAGTAATGGTGTCATATCAAACTGAAAAATCTGGAAAATAGTTTGACATTTATAAGGTATGTTTTGATTTTTCAGGAGAATAGATGTGCTGTCTTGTTTGTTTTTTTTGTCTCATTCTCCTTCTCAATTCTTTGAAAAAAAAAAATAACAGGAAGAAGCAGCTAAACAGTAGCCAATAGGTATTCTAGTATGTAATGGGGAATATTAAATAATCACTCCTAAAGCCCCTGGCATTTGCCTATCATGATGGAGACCAGTGACAAATAATAATATATCTGTAACATTGAATCAATAATGGTAGCTGGAGTGGTGAGTACCCTTGATTTTGAAAGCAGCTTTGCAACTCAAGTTTGCTAACAGTAGAGAAACTAAGAGGCCGGGCACGGTGGCTTAAGTCTGTAATCCCAGCACTTTGGGAGGCCGAGACGGGCGGATCACGAGGTCAGGAGATCGAGACCATCCTGGCTAACACGGTGAAACCCCGTCTCTACTAAAAATACAAAAAACTAGCCGGGTGAGGTAGCGGGCGCCTGTAGTCCCAGCTACTCCGGAGGCTGAGGCAGGAGAATGGTGTAAACCCGGGAGGAGGAGCTTGCAGTGAGCTGAGATCCGGCCACCGCACTCCAGCCCGGGCGACAGAGCAAGACTCCGTCTCAAAAAAAAAAAGAAACTAAGAGAGAAGAATCTACAAGATGTGTTAAACTGAGAGTGAGGGAAGGACCCAGGGCAGTTTAGCTTGCAGAAGAGGAGACAAAATGAGATGTGAAAGAGGGAGCAGACTCTGTTCACATTGACCCTGAAGGCCTGCTGGGTTTGCTGCCTGCTGGAAATAGTCTAGTAGAGGTTGGATGACTAAATTTCAGGAATGTTACCAACAATGCTTTCCTGTGGTGAGTGTGGGGCAGATGGTGTCCTTGGTCTGTGTGTGAGAAACAAGATTCTGAGCTGCATAGTTAAGAAAGTGCAAGGCATCATCAGGGGCAGAGAATGGAAATCTGGCATTGAGCTTTGCGGGGGGCTTGAAGCTCTGACCCTATTACATGTGATAGCACCTCCTGCTTCCTGTTTGCCATGAGTTTGAGGTTGCGGCCTGCAGCAATTGTCAGGGAAGTCTGTAAGCCTGCACCTACGGAGTGGGGCTTTGGGGAGCCTGGGAGGAGCACCACCCAGACTGGGCTCAGCAACTTGGTGTTGAATATTTCTTTCTTTCTTTTCTTTTCTTTCTTTCTTTTTTTTTTTTTTTTTTTTTTTTGAGATGAAGTCTTGCTCCTTCACCCAGGCTCAAATGCAATGGCACAATCTTGGCTCAATGCAACCTCTGCCTTCCTGGTTCAAGTGATTCTCCTGCCTCAGCCTCCCAAGTAGCTGGGATTACAGATGCCCATCGCCATGCTGGGCTATTTTTGTATTTTTAGTAGAGACAGGATTTCACCATGTTGGCCAGGCTGGTCTCGAACTCCCAACCTCAGGTGATCCACAAGCCTCAGCCTCCCAAAGTGTAGGGATTACAAGCGTGAACCACCACGCCCAGTTGGGGCTGAATATTTCATTTGGTGAAGTGATGAGGAAATTGATTTATTATTACCCAGGCCTGTATTATTCTTCTACTTGCTAGTACTTACAAGAGTTTTCCTCTTGTTAATTTTAGAGAAGTGGGAAGAGTGAAGAGTAAAACATTTGTGTCGGCCATTAAAGAACACACTTATGAAAGCTTACAAATCCTCTTAGTGAGGCCCTGAGCACAGTGTGGACTGAATATGAAAACATCAGTTGGGACCTTGTGTCTCATCCAGGGACACAGCTGCTGTGGAGGTTTTCACTGCATTTTCAGTAAGGCATTATAGAGACAGCCTGTTCCTGTAATGACTTTGGTGTAGCAAGCTAATAGGAAGAAAAGAGAGGGCGTGATCGTCTTGGGAGAGAGAGAAACAGTGTGAGAAATACATGAATGTACAGAGAGGGGAGAAATCATTGTAGGATGGGAATTTGAAACATGTAAATAGGAAAGGAAACATAAATGTTCTTTGGATGCTAACAAAGCAAAGAACTAGATCTAGCAAATGAGATTGACTTATAGAAATACAAGTTTGTCTTCACTAAATAAGAGGAGAAGCAATGGAAATAATTATATGTCATGTAAAATAGAAGTCAGCACCTCTTCTTGCTATGCCTAGTCTTCTCTGTGAAGTGGAGCTTTCCTTTGGTGAAAGATACATTATCTGGCTTACCCCTACTCTCCAAGCTCTAGAAGTAGGTGCTTCTGATGTTCCTTCTTTCGACTGAGGAACCAGGTGGATCAATCATTGTAGACTTGACTTTAAAAAATCAGTTAAAGATAGCTTTTTACCTAGAATTTCATGTTGCTAGAAATCAGAAAGCTTAAGAAGTCTGTAAAAAACGACAGGACTTATTTTGGTTTTCATTTCAACAACACTTTATTTGAAACGTAAGAACCTAGAGGAGGTCCTTAAAAACTGGTAGTGACAATAATAAAATATCTGCGAATAATATATTCAGGCTGAGCTAGAGACCAACATAAATCCCAGTTTCTTGGGGAGGTGGAAGGATACTCACATTTATGGAAGTGGAAAGAGAAGTTACACTTGTTGAATGCTAACATTGTGTCGGGCACTGGGCTAAGACTGCAATCTCATTTATTTTTCACAACCCTGAAATTAAGTATTATTATTGTCATGCCAAGTAGGAAACTGTGGTCCCATTATTTAGAAAAAAAAAATATGGACTATAAGTTTCTGAACTTATGCACTGACTATTTGGGCTTGGATTAAACATAAAGTTTCTACAACTTGCCTTTGAAGTCCATAAGATTTCTTTTGAGAATTTGTCACTCCTCTTTTTCATGAGAGTATATTGAAACACTAGACTTCCTACCATTGCCACTACCTGGATACTACTCCTCTTACTAAGATGGTGGAAGGCTGAAGACCTTCAAGCCATAATGCCACCTCATCCTCAAGCTTCACCTGTGGTGCCTGGAGACAACACCTGTTGAAACTTGGTTAAGCCCTGCGGCCAGGCAGTGTAACGACTTGCTTGACCATTGACTCAGGTTAAGCAGCTCTCTCACTTGTAATGAAAAGGGCTTGGAGTAGCAGCGTGGAAGTGATATCTCCCTCCTGGAAGATCCTTTCTTAGGGTGACCTCCACCCAAAACTGAACTTGTGTCAAGGTTTTGCATATAAGCAGTTTCTTTGGGATGTGATCCCAGGAGGCACTGCAAGACAGTGGCAGAAGAGAAAAAAGAAGGGAGAAAACTGCTACAAAGTGTGGTAATGAGCAGGCTATTGCTGTGAGCAATTGGAGCTTCATCCTTCTAGGGACCTTCTGAAAGACTGTGGAACACATTACAGAACCCTCCTATGGCTCGCATTTATCCAACAATTCCTACCCTTCATTAATTGAGGGTTCCTTCTGGGGCAATTTCCAGCCTGCCAAGCCTTTCCCACTGTTAGAGATTGTCTACACAGGTGGAGAGGGGTAGAAAGGCATTTACACAAGAATAGTACCATAGTTACCTTCTGCATGGGTGGAGGGGATATGGCAGGCCACTAACAGGGTCTTCCCATCCCCCATCTCAGGGAGCTCTGAACCTGCTGACTCACAGGCTTTCTTCCCAGTGCAGGAGAGAACCTTTCTCCTGCCAGCCACATGCTCCTGCTTTAGCTTGTAGAAAAAGGAACAAATGTGTGCCCACACTTTGCCTTCCAACACTTGTTCCCTATGGGGGAAGGCTTATGAAGGGAACCTCTGGCCTCTTTCTACTCCTTACTAAGGATGCTCCAAGTGAAAGAAAGTAGGCAATATGATTGTTGGGAAGCCTACTGGTCCTGGGCAGGCTTGTCTGTGGGATCAGGGTCCCTGTGCTTTGTGGAATGGCCCCTTTCCCCGATCTGTGACACATGTTGGTAAGAGGGTCAGGGCTTTCTTCGCTTCTGTTTTCCTGTGAGGTAAGCATGGACCTGGAAATGGGTCTGCAGAAGATTTCTAGAAGGAAACAGAGCCATTTTTTCTCTCGCTCTTGCCATCGCATGTGTCTGATTGTGTGAGGCTGACCCGTGATCCTGTGCGCAGCAGCTAGTCAAGATTCTGAGTTGTTTGTTTAACCTCTTTCTAGGGTAGACCCCAAAGTCTTGATTCAGAGAAGGAGAGGAGACCCCATTGGCCTTCAGACTTCAGTTTACTTCTCCCACGTGTTTGCAAAAGATTCTACTTTGACTCCACTTGCCAGCCTCTAAGGAGAGTGATGCTAATCTCCATTTAGATTTTCATTATTTGGGTGTTTGTGCCATTTTTTAGGACCTTGTAGGTTTCTTACTTTCCAAAAGAGAGACAGGATATGGGCTCCAAACCCCACCTGAATCCCTAATCTTTTAGTTATTGAAAATTTGTGACCTGAATTCAAATTTCAGTGCTGCCATTTTTTAGTTGAATGAAATCGTCCAATTAAATGTATGGCAGAGGCACCTGACAGCTCTAACTGAAGCATACCATGGGGATGACCCTATGGTCTAAGCAGAGCATTGGTTCAGAATTCTGAGCTAAGGAATCTGGGAGTGGCCAATCCGGAGACTGATCTTATCCATGAAGGACGATTGAACCCCTTGCCCATTCTTTGGAATGTAGGTCATACAGGGGATTGGGAGGCCCTTGTTTTAGGTTAAATGGAGGTTGCTATGTGAAAATGTTATATCAATTGTATGGATTTTACAAATGGTAGTGGTTCCCTCATCCAGTCTGCCGTCTCTGTACTATCCCCGTGTGTAAGTGCCCCCAATAAACTCTGTGTGTCATTCCCTGTCTCCAAGTCTCTTCTTCGGCTTCTCAGACACAGTACTATCCCTACTGGAGTCAATAGGTGACTGGCACGACATTAAATAACCACCTAGGGCCTCAATTTTCTCTTTTTAAAATAAAAAATGATGCCTGTCTTATAGGATTTTAATGAGGATTACCTGAGATGGTACAAGTATCACATATTACCTTGCATACAGTAGCTGCTCAGTAAAAGGTAGTTGCTATTAGCTAAGGCAACTTCAACTTCAGATTTTAATTTCAGTTACTATCCTCTCTAAACTCAAAAAATATGAAATGTATTTTTTATTTGCCCTATGGCAGTCAATGCCTGGAGAAGCACTTCTTTCATAATACTAACAGTTAACTAAAGTTATGAAAACCAAGGTTGTCATTTGTTTTCCTAGTATCTCTTTAGGGAACTTCCTTTTCCCCCTGCAAGTTTTAGTCTGAAAAGTTTGAGTGGGGATAACTCCAACTCCTTGGCGTCAGAGGTTGGTCCAAGCCCAGGATTTGGTAGGCTAATTTTGCCTGTTTTTTCTATGAGACCAGGGAGAGCTATTTGTCTCTTATTTTATCTTTTCCCTTTCCTATGTGAATTCGTCATTTTTGAATGGGACCCGTTGTTTATTGACAAACAGGAGTGTTTGTGTATGTCAGGACAGAGAGAGATTAAGGTGAAGCAAAAACGAGGCTCCTGGGGTGTAAAATTCAAGGAGGCAGCTCACTTTTAGGGTTTCCCTAGGCTTGCTTGCCTGACCTTACTTCTGTCCCTGGTGTGTCTGTACATGTGTGTGTGTGTGTGTGTGTGTGTGTGCAGAGGTAGTGCTGGGGTGATGCCAACATGGAGGTGGTGGTAGTAGTGAATGAGCCATAGATATCCATTGGCCCCCTTAGAATTTCTTGTCTTGAGAACTTTCTCCCTTCATCAAATCTATTCTCCTTTTGCCTGGGGGAACAATATCCCTTTGCTTTTCAGGAACCAGAAGATAGCATAGGTACCAGCAAAGCCACTGGGATCACAGGCTTATTGCTCTCTGCTCACTACTGTTTCATTTCCTCCCTTCACTCAGCTCTTGCCCTGGCTTTTTCCCTTAGATAACAGGTTGGATCATCCCAAGAAAAGATAAGGTGTCCTGCTTTCTCCTATAGCTCCCTCTGCTCTCTTTGGTTTTGTGATGTTGCATTGTGACTGTTCAAGAACATTTTCTGCCTCTCCCATGATCTGTTCTCACGCTGAGAATTCAAGGCTTCAGTTCAAAGATTACTGGTTCCCTTATTGTAGGGGATGTCTTCATTCTGCCTGGGGTCTGAGGAGCTGGCCCCTAGGTAGGCTTCCGGAATCAATCCTCGCACAATACCTCCTAGGTTGGCCTTATAGTACGTGGCTTGTGGTTATGACAGTTTCTGTATTTCACTGAAGTGGGAGACATTCTATCTGTATAGTTTTAGATTTTTTGGTGAGTTTTTATGGGCGAGCTGAGCAAAAATGCTTTTATACTATATTCAGTGACAGCATATTCCCAGGCACATAGTAGATACACAGTAATTACGTATTAATTGTTGGTAGGGAGATCTGGGGTAGGACTTTAAAGGAGGCAGAGTGCAAAAGCAGATGTGAAGGATTCAGAAGTGGGGCACTGCTGTTACTGGCTGTGACTTCTACTAGGTACAAACTCCTGTCATTTCCATGACCTCCAAGTTGCAGTCTTTAGGGGCATTGATTAAGAAGGGAGGGAGACTTCTCTTAGTCTTTCATCTTCTCTCTTACAAAGAAGCTCAGTTGTTGTCCAGTTTGCATATTTTTCCTTGCCCAGATCTCATGTTGAATTGTAATCCCCATTGGTGGAGGTGGAACCTGGTGGGGGGTGCTTGGATTGTGGTGATGCATGTCTCATGAGTGGTTTAGCACCAGCCTCTTGCTGCTGCTGTTGTGATAGAGAGCTCTCATGAGATGTGGGTCATTTAACATCTGCAGCACCTTCTCACCATGTTCTCTCTTTCTTGCTCCTGCTTTTGCCATGTGATTGCTCTGCTCTGCTTTCTCCTTCTGCCATGATTGGAAGCTTCTGGAGGCCTTCCCAGAAGCAGATGCCACTCTGCTTCTTATACAGCCTGCATAACCATGAGCCAATTAAACCTCTTTTAAAAAAAATAAATAAATAAATTACCTAATCTCAGGTACTTCTTTATAGCAGTGCAAGAATGCATTAATACAGTAGTGGAAAGCCTTTTCCAAGTCTAGGTCTGAAGATCCAGCTATCAATAATTCAAGTAAGTGTAAGTTACTCTCGCGTTGCCATTTCCAGACACAGATGAGCTGTGGTGATTCACCACACAGATGCTGCCATCTGATTTGATGTCTCCTTGCAGCCAGGGTGATGCTTGTCTGGGTCTTTCCCAGGCTTCTCTTTGGACTAGCTGGCCTCTTTACTTGATCTAAACAATTTCTGGTTTTAGCAAAATAGGCTACAGTGTAATTTAATACGTATTTTTTAATCAGAAGAATGCAGCAAGTTAATATAATTTCAAAAGGCAATAATATTTAGAAAAAAGTGTCTTTTTCTAGAAGTGGATTATTTTATTTCTGTTGGTCTCATGTTACAGTCTAAAAGATAATCTTTCAAGGTCGTTTAGAATTGACTGATGGGCGTTTTCAAGACTGACCATAGCATCTCCTTTTCTAAGCCTGGTGAAAAAAAAAAAAGTTAAGCAGGAATAAGTTTTGCTTGGTTTGAAATCACTATCGGGAGAAATGTGGATTTTTACACAACTGTTTGAGGTAAGTCCTTCCAAGTTTTCTAGTGTAAAACTACTATTTCTAGAAAAATCAGGAAAGGAGAGTTATTATAAATGATTTCTAGTAATATTGTTGGTTATCCTAGAGCCAGGCCTTTTTTATTTTCTTCAACAACTTGTTTGACTTACTGAGTCTAAAAATTCATTTTTCTGTTAAAGACCTTTGTCTCACTTATAAAATATATGATAATGTTCATATGATCTCAATAATTCTGTCACGTCAATAAATAATTTTGTTTCAGGTTTGGATATTCTAGAATCAGCTGCCCTCAAGTCTTCATGTAGACTTACAACATTTTAAGAGTCAGCACATTATTGAAATTATTATGTTGCTTTATTTGACATTTGCCATTTCTTCTCTTATTAAATACATTTACTGGCCGGACGCGGTGGCTTACACCTGTAATCCCAGCACTTTGGGAGGCCGAGACGGGTGGATCACAAGGTCAGGAGATCGAGACCATCCTGGCTAACACGGTGAAACCCCGTCTCTACTAAAGTACAAAAAATTAGCCGGGCGTGGTGGCGGGCGCCTGTGGTCCCAGCTACTCGGGAGACTGAAGCAGGAGAATTGTGTGAACCCGGGAGGCGGAGCTTGCAGTGAGCTGAGATCGCGCCACTGCACTCCAGCCTGGGCGACAGAGGGAGACTCTGTCTCAAAAATAAAAATAAAAATAAAATAAATAAATAGATAGATACATACATACATTTACTTTCACGGTATATTATACTATGTAACTTCTTAGTTCTAAATAGCTACAGCAACAACATCTTTTGAGATTCACTACTTCTTCCTTCTTAAACTATTTCAGTTTTTTTTTTTCCTGCTTTTAGCAACTTAGACATAAAATTTAAACATACACCTTGGTGACTAAGAAACCATTTCTTGGCCGGGCGCGGTGGCTCAAGCCTGTAATCCCAGCACTTTGGGAGGCCGAGAGACGGGCGGATCACGAGGTCAGGAGATCGAGACCATCCTGGCTAACACGGTGAAACCCCGTCTCTACTAAAAAATACAAAAAAAAAAACAAAACCATTTCTTGTGTGTATGAGTGGTTCCTTTCCCCTGTTCCACATCCTTTTCTTTCATTCTCATCCTTTACTTCAGCCCACACTCTTCCTCTGAATGAACACTAATTTATTTTGGAGTTGTCATGAATTGCTTTGCAATCGATTGCATCACCAAATGGCTACGTAATTTGATATAACAATAATCCAACACTCTGATATAATCTAGATAATACTGTGAAATTGAGAATATAGGTCAATATGTTGGAAAAAATTGAAGAATGAGTACTAGAAAAAAATTAAATTTCACATGCTCTAATCACCTCATTTTTTATTTTCTTTTGTCAGATTGCCTCTTTCTCATCCTCTTCTCCACATATTGCTTCAATCATGGTATTTTTTTAATGGTTCCTCTTTCGCATAGTTCTTTCTCCACTCACATAAATGCTTAGCCCAGCATTGGAGTTTCTCCCCTGTGGGCCTTTCCTTTCATCAGGTTCCATCTTCATTCTTCTCAAGATGGATTACAAAAGGAGCTGATTTAAAATTCACTGTCTGGTCATGAATAAACACGATAAAGAGAGATGTTAATGTAAAATTATGTTACAAAATGTTTGTTTAAAAAACGCATCATCTTGCTCCCTTGGGGCCTTCTCCACTAAATTCACTTTAGCGAATAATGACATTCATAAAAAATCCACCCAAGGGCCTCCATGAAACAAAAAGAGCCAAAATGCAGCATTTCATGGCACAAAAATAGCTCAGAAGTTAACAGGTAAGGCCACCGCTTTTTGTTGAATTTGGTTGTTTGGTTTTCCAGTACTTCCCTCGCATTCTTTGTGAGTACATATATACAGATAAGCATGCAAATGCACAAAGCACACATACAGATTAGAATTTGGTTTATTTTAATTTCCTGATTGTTTTTGTTCATCTAAGTGCTATTTAAAATAAGTGAGGTTAATGGCAGTTCCCTCCCCTCTCATTCTGTCCTCTTCTCCAATCTTCATTTCCGGTGTAATAGGAACTTGTTGTTCTTCCCAGATAGTTCAGTTGCAATTTGAGTTAGCAGGTTCTCTCTGGGACGCTGAGTAAAAGACAACTGTTTGCTATAATGGCCTACACAGCTGCAAGAAAATCACTGTTTATTGCATTTATAAAAATAAAATTTGCTGCTTTCCTCTTAGCTCCCTTTGAACCTTCTTGAGAAAATGATTCTGAAGGGCAGAATAGCAGACCACTTAAGGGCTGGGGTCTGGAGTTGGATTTGGGTTTAAATCCTGACTCTACCATTTACTATGTGGTATTGAGTAAGTTACTTCACCTTTCTAAGACTCAGTTTCCTCATACATCAAATAGGTATTTATGAAGACAAAATCAACTCATGTATGAAATAACCCTTATCACAGAAAAAAACTTCAGTGAAATATAATTCTTCTTATTGTTGTCTTAATGATGCTAATTGGTATTCGTAAACCAATTTATTATTTTTAAGTAATTTTAAAATTTATTTTTACTTTATTCCTAGTAGATTTCCACCTTTGAAGGAGTCTTACAAAACCATTGCCTTTATCTACATTTAGCAGGTATTTTTTAAACATTGTGATTGGAACAACATAGAATTGGGCTCTTTGGGCATTAATAAAAAAGTACTAGAAGCATCTATCCATTCTCTTTGTGTGCTAAATGTCTGGCCCAAGATAAGCGTGAAGGCTGTGGAATTCAGTAAGGAAGGAAGACTTATTGGAGAGAGGAGTACATATTTAGAATTCTGTGAAGTAGGCAATATTCTTCCTCATCGCACAAAATAGGCCAGGAGTCTGAAGACTTCCATTTTAGTCCCATCTCTGCACTAACTAGGTGTCTTAGCAATTAACCTTTTGGAATCTAGGCCTCTTCATTGATCAGATTAATTTTCCAAAAGAACAGCTTCAATCATGTTGCTCTATGACTTAAAAGGCTTTTCATTGCTCACTGAATTAAAGTCTAACCTCTGTGCGTGGCATTCAAAGTGCTGTTAATAGTCAGGGTTTTCCAGAGAGACAGAACCTATATATATATATATATATATGAGAAGGGATTTACTAGGGGAATTGGCTCACATGGTTATGAAGGCTGAGAAGTACCACCAGAGGCCCTCTGCAAGCTGGAGAACCAGGGAGGTGGATAGTGTGGCTCAGCCCAAATTCAAAACCTCATAACCAGGGATGCTGATGGTAAAATTCTCAGTTTGAAGCTGAAGACTTGACTACCCAGGGTCACCTGTGTGAATCCTGGAGTCCAAAAGCCAGAGAACCTGGAGTTCTGATGCCCAAGGGTAGGAGAAGGACATCCTGGATCTGGAGGACAGAGGAAAAATTTGCCCCTCCTCCACTTTTTCTGTTCTACCTGGACCCCTGACTAATCAGATGGTACCCACCTGCATTGAGGGGGGATCTTCCCCGCTCAGTTCACAGACTCACATGCCAATCTCCTTCAGAAACACCCTCACAGGCACACTCAGAAGCAATTCTTTGCCAGCTAACTAGGTATCCCTTAATTGGGTTAAGTTGACTCCTAAACTTGGCCATTGCAGGTGCTCAGCCTCCTTTTCCAACCTCCTCTGCCATCCTCCTACTATGTGTACCCCACTCTCCATCAGAGTGCTGTCCTTGTTCCCTGAGCACTTCGGGTGCTCCTCTGTCTCGGCCTTGCCCAGATGCCTTTCTCCATCTCTGCCATGCTCTCCTGCAGTGAACCCACTCTGCTGCCAAAGGTAGAGGTCTTGGCTCTATCTCATATTCCCTCAGCATCCCTCATCAATCACTTGCCACCCATCAATCAATCATTTGCCACACATCAGCCAATCATTTGCCACCCAGACCTATTCATTTTCCCTCACTGAAATATTTTAATACATTTCCTGCATTCCTCTGTATTGTTTACCTTAGGTTAGACCTCTTTCATATCTTGCCTCTATTATTACAGTAGCTTCCTGTGATGGTTAATTTTATGTGTCAGCTTGACACACCATGAGATGTCCAGAGACGTGGGTAAACATTATTTTGGGGTGTGTATGTGAGCATGTTTCCAGAAGACATTAGCATTTGAATTAGTGGGTTGAATAAAACAGATGTCCCTCTTCAGTGTAGGTGGGCCATTTAACCCATTGAGATCTAAATAGGACACAAAAGGGAGAAGGTTGAATACTCCCTCTCTGCCTGACTGCTTGAGGTAGGACATAGGTCTTCTGTCCTTGGACTGGAGTTTACCTACTGGCTTTCCTGAGCCTCCAACTTGAAGATCATGGGACTTCAAACTTCACAATGCTGTTTGCCTTGCTTGCCCCCTTTCAATCTGTCCCTTCATCCTTCTGGCAGGGTGATTTTTCTTCTTTTTTGTTTTTTTGAGATGGAGTCTAGCTCTGTCACCCAGACTGGAGTGCAGTGGCACAATCTCAGCTCGCTGCAACCTCTGCCTCCCAGGTTCTAGTGATTCTCTTGCCTCAGCCTCTCCAGCAGCTGGGACTACAGGCACACACCACCAAAACTGGCTAATTTTTGTAATTTTGGTAGAGATAGAGTTTCGCCATGTTAGACAGGCTGGTCTTGAACTCCTGAACTCAAGTGATCTGCCCACCTTGGCCTCCCAAAGTACTGAAATCACAGGTGTGAGCCACCATGTCTGGCCAGGGTAATTTTTCTAAAATGCAGTTACAATCATGCCACTCTCCTGCATACAACAATCCTTTGATGCTTTCCCATCAGTTTATACATAACAATCAAAATCTTTTCATAGTCCACGTTGTATTGTAGTTATATGTGCTTTTGTTTTGTCTTTCCTCTGCTATTAAAAGCCACTGGACAGCAGGGACTAAGTGTTACTCAGCTTTGTATTCCCTGGAGTTCCTAGTAGAGTAGCTTGCATATAGTATGTGTTCCTTAAATGCCTGTTACATGATTGCATCAAATGGAATTAATATTATCGCCTTTACCTTTCTAAAGGTAAATGCAATGATTAAATATGAAGAAGAGCATTGACAAAATGAAATGGACTCATCCTCAGCAATGTTATTTCACAAAGAAAACCTGAGTGATTCACATATTCATATGTCCATCTGAAAATGTCATTCTCTCAACAAGCTACTCAATGAAAACTCATCTTCATATATTAATGCTGGAGAGCTAATAAACTGTTGTAAATTTCAAAAATAGGGTCATAGGTTCCTATACAGAGTCTAAAGAAGGTGGAGGTGTGATGTAGTCTAGAGTTATCAATAGGGCAGCATGACTTAACACTTCTACACACAGCCAGCAAGCATTTAATGAGCATCCCTGAGGGGCTTAATGTTGCATACTATTACTCAAGGACTTTTTCTTATTTGCCAAGATTACTTGATAAATCTACAAAGCCAAGTGGCCTCCGGCCAGAGTTCAAATACTTTCTAGTCAATTCTTCCCTTCCTCTCACAGTTGCAAGGCATGGAAAAGAGGAAATGAGATGAGATGGGATGGCTTTTGTCCTGGCCTACTTCAAGCACCGTTTCACCATTTTATGGAACTCTCCACTGCTCCTCTTAAACAGATAAAATATTTTCTTCTTAGAATTCAATGACTCATCCCACTTGGACATAACTACATTCTTTCTAGGGCGGAAATCTCGAATTCAAGTGCAGCTGGCCAAGTTGAAGAAAGAGCTTCAAGGCAGTTCTGGGAAAGAACTTAAGGCCTTAGCCTTGATTATGAGAAAGAAGTTTTGCTCTTTGCAAAGGGTTAGGAGCATAACTGTGCTAGTGAATAACACTCTCGGACTTAGCCAAAGAGTGCTTGGGTGGGATTTTGATTGCCATTATGTTTTTTGGTTTTTAAAAGCTAAGCATCTAAGTCTTCAAATTCTTTGATAAATTTAATTTTAATATTTAATTTTGGGCAGTCAAAGCACAAAGAAGTAGAAACCGGAGTGAACATGGGGTGGGTTAATAGATACTTAAAATAATAAAAGTGTCATTTTGCTAACTTCTTTT
The DNA here is from genome assembly GCF_002776525.5 of Piliocolobus tephrosceles. Classification (NCBI taxonomy): domain Eukaryota; kingdom Metazoa; phylum Chordata; class Mammalia; order Primates; family Cercopithecidae; genus Piliocolobus; species Piliocolobus tephrosceles. The sequence continues at coordinate 39,161,248 of NC_045455.1, forward strand.
GTAGCTAAAATTACAATTTTCAATGCTATATGTAATTGAAGATAGCCATCATCTATGAGTGCTTATTATATGCCAGGAACTAAGCTAAGCACTTAACCTGCAAAATTTCATTCAATCCTTGCATAGACCCTGTGTGATAGATGGACTACAATTGCCACCTGAATCAACATTTGCCTGATAGACCAATGGGCATTTATTTAACACTATGTAGGGATTAATGTGAAGCGGTGGCAAAGAAGGAAAGGTATAGTATTTAGAGGAACACATTATTTCATAGAATCTTAGTGAGGGAAGGGATGTTGAAGGACTAAGGCTGATGCCAACTCTGTTGGGCAAGTATTCATCTCCTCTAGCTTTTATAAATTATTAAAATATGTTTTGATTTCAGCTTTTCTGATCTGTTTCCATTGTCTCTTAAGTCCTTTAGAATCACTTCACACTATGCTATCATCCAGGTGAAAGGGAACTCAGAAAGAATGTAATTAGCCTCATTTTCTAGCCGAAAACCTTGTGCAGTGGACCTAGAGGCTCCCAAACACCTGCTAAGGTTTTAGGGACCATGGGCTGCATTTCAGTAGGTAACCAAGGCATTCTTTTGTGTATATGTTGCCAAAATTCCTTAAGAGCACCTATAGATCTTGACAATTTTCAGTACAAATCCTTTTCAAGTGAAAAATAAACAAGTATTTAATACTTAAAAATCTTTCTGTTTCAGATAGAATTCCAGGTGTCTGCTTCTTCCCTCCCTCCAACAAAAACAAAACAAGGGACTTGCATCCATTTACAGTCTCTGAAGTTTAATCTTCATGCTATCTTACAGGAGGAGTTCCTCTTGCTGTGTTTCTGATATTGGCAAGCTCTTCCATTTTCTGCATACTCTCTGGTGTCCCTTAATGCTGTGTCATAGTCATTGCAACTCTGAATTCAAGCCTGTATTAGTTATTTTTAAATTGCTGTTGCTTACTAATTTTAAGTTCATTTTCAGTCCTACCCTTTTCCTACCAATCTACCATGCTGCCGCCATTACCTTTACAAAACACACCACAAGTCTTATCTGTATTAAACCTCCTTAAAACTGGTAATAAGCCCTCACTGTTCCTTAAGGCCTACAGGATAAAATACCAGCTCCTCAGTGCTGGGGTTTGGAGCAGAGCTTAATTACTCACTTTTCTTCTTTTGCACATTGTGGATCAGTTGTGAATTGGACACATAAGTCAGATGGGAATGAAAATGCAGTGCCCGATTCACTGCTGAGAATGCAGCACTGGGGCTAGGGCCAGAGGCAGGTTAAAATGAGGCCATGGCAATCTTCCCCCTGAGTTTACCTAAGTTCAGGAAAAGCTGCTGGGGAGCAGTATCCCATTTTCTTTTGGTGCAGGTTTGGGGGTCTGGAGATTGCTTTAGAGGTTGAAAAATCTATAACAAGCCTGTTTGCAGGGTTTGACGAGTCTCTAGAAATAACCTTTAGAATCTCAGAGGGAGGCCAGACTATTCGATATTCGGAAATCCAACAGGCTAGTCAATTAGACTGGGGATCTACCATGGCATGTTCTTTAAATCCAAGCTGGTTTTGGAGTTTCTGTCTCTGAATAATGTCTTTACCTTCTTGCCTCTTGGTCCCTGCACTTAGAACCATGGGCTGGCATAATGAGAGGGGCTGTCTCTTTAAAATAAGCCTGTCTTTTAAGGTGGGGATTACATAGCCAGAAGTTTTTGGTAAGGGCCTAGGAAATTAGGATTCCCCCAGTGCTCCTGCAGGAAATTGATCTCCTTTCAAAACAGAAAGCCCATACTTTGTGTCTTCTTAAGGATTGCTGGAGGGAGAAATGATCTGTTTGGTGAGGCTATGTAGGCCCTTCCCTCTCTGCTGTAGAGGGACAGCTTGGTCTGAAGCTTCCAGGATAATAAAGGCTGCAAAATACGGTCAGCCCGTTTTAACTTTGTCAAAAGATACCTGCAGACACACGGAAATGAACTAGTTGAGTCCCAGGAACACAAGGAAAAACCTTCCCTGCTGCTTTGCTACCACTTAACAGGCACCACTAATATCTCAGGTAAAGAGGGGCAGTGTTGACTGCCCAGGGTCTCACCTGTTGTCAGGCTTTCTCTTCATTTTAACGCCTGTTAATTCCAGCACCCCACTTCCAGGTACCCATCTCTGCATTTGGCAGGATTGTTTTGGGTGCAAATGAGAGAAACTCAGCTCAAGCTAGATTATGGCTGGAAATACAAAAGTCTAAGGAGTATCTCTGGTATCAGGCTTGGCTGCATCTAGGGGTTTAAACTACATCATGAAGACTTTCTCTATCCGTATCTTGGCTCTTCCCTCTGGTGGTCTGTAGCTTCAGAAAGTCTCTATTTTTATAACTCTTTCTGGTACCAGAGAAAGAAAGACCCTTCTTTTCTCAGAAATCTTATATCAAATATGATGAAGAAGGTCTGATTGGCACTCAGTTTGGGGCTAATCTCCCTGATCACTTCCAGTGGCCAGAGGGACCAGTTACTCTGAACAGCCAGGTCTGAGACATATGTCATATGCTTATCTACCTCTGGAGCCTAGAGGCAAAGGTGGAAGGAGGTTGGGCTTTTCTGAAGGAAGAGAGTGGAGCAGACAAGAAACATATGTTCACTATACAGACTGTGTCACACTGTCCTGTAATTATGTGTTTATGTGTCTGATTTAGTTTCCACATCAGACTCAGAGCTGCTCATGGTGAAGATCACAATTTGTCACTCTCAGAAAGTCAGATGGACATGGCTAAGTCTGGATTTCGCTCCCTTCATAAAGGAAAAAAAGAGAATTTCCCAAGCACTGCAGCCATGTGGCCATGTGGCATCTCCCGTAACCACCAGAGCCAGCTGGGTCAACACCCTTTTGGTCACACTGAGAAAGGATGCTGGCACAGCCCCTAGCCTTCAGCATTGCTGTTGTCTTGGAGGTCTGCAGAGAGGTGGCCCTGGCCAAGCCATCTGCTGAGCTTTTCAGTGCCCCACATGCTGCCAAATTTTCCCAGGCCGCAGGGGTTTCTGAATAGAGGATGGAGGATTCTCCATGACTCAGTGGTGCACACAGTCAAGGGCACTGCTACCCAAATGGCCTATACTGCAAGTTCCTTTTTATCATGTTCTTTAAAAAATAAATGTCTTATGCTGAATTAATTTTAACTTCACAGAAAAGTTACAAAGAGAGTACAGATTTCCCATACACCCTTCACCCAGCTCCTCCTTATGTTAACATCTTATATAACCCTGGTGAATTTGTCAAAACAAATGAATTAATATTACTATTAACTAAACTGTAGGCTTCATTCAGATTTCTGTGGTTTTCTCACGAATCATTCTTTTTAATCTTCCAGAATACCACATTGTCTTTAAACAAGTTCATTTGGTTTACTCACAGAACTAATTCTCCGACCATCCAGATGCTGGTGTGGAAGGCTGATTGCCCTAAAGGTCTGCATTGATCATCCCTCTTTGTAAACATGCTGCTTGTAATGCAAAATATTAGCGCTTCCTATAAAAAGGTGGAGTCTATTTCCCTTCTCTGGAATCTAGGCTAGCCTGTAATTTGCTTTGGCCAATAAAATACAGCAGATAAGAAGATATGGCCATTTTGAGCCTGGGTTCCAAGAGCCCTCATTCATTCTCTTAGATTCTGGCCTCCTTCACAAGAAAAGGTGGAGCTAGCCTTCTGGATTGGGTACCTGAATCAGACAGAAAATATCCCAACTGAATACTGAGGTTGTACTGGACCCACCAGACCCCAGCTGAACTTCTAGCTAATTGCTGATTCATGAATGAATCCAGCCAAGATCAGTTAAGTCCCGGAGCATCGGGATTAACCAGGTGTACTGTCAACTTGTGAGCAAAATAAATGTTTATTAATATAAGCCACTGAGATTTTGTGGTTGTATTTATGTAGCAGTATTGTGGCAATAGATAACTGATATGGCTGGGTCAGGATGGATTCTGGTATTAGCCATCCGGTAGCTCAGGTTGCACTGTCACCAACAAGTTCAGTTATATTTGTCGAATTTTTCAGATTGGGGGACTTCTTGGGACTGGTCTCAGACTTTTGTAACCAGCTTTAGTGAAAATTTCTTATAGGAGTCGCATTTTTTTTCATCTTAGTGGATTTGAACAGAAAAGCCATGCGTGGAAAACGATTTCTCCCATAACACTAGGGAGTTTCGGATGTTTTTCGAACCCTTGGTATGGTTGGTTGACTTGTGTACATTGAGTGCCATGATGGGTCATCACACTATGTCTCAAGTTTCTTCCTCTCTAATTTCAAAGACAAGAAATCTACACATATTTGCTCTAGGACTTTGCTACTGTGGATATTTCCCAAATAAGCTGTCTGTATTGGCAGGGCTTTCTGCTGACTACAGTGGGTACAAGTCTGGAATTTAAATTTCATGTCTTTAGCCATCTTAGAGAAAAAAAATGTTATTTTTTTGTTTTCTTTTTTCCACCAGAGAAGCCAAAGTCATTTGAACAAGTATTCTCAAAACAGTGGGATGCTGCTTTGTGGGGCAAAATCAGTTTCAAGGGGGTATTCTGTAGTACAATGCTCATTAATCAACTTTGTTTTCTCAGTCTTGGAGCTAAATTCTAGTTTCCCTGGAGAAGGCTCTGGTTCTGTCATTAAAAGATCTCCAGCTTTTCCTCTGCCTTTTTAATCTCTTGGATTTCTCCTGATTCCTACTGGGATAGTGGCAAGTTTCTCCAGGATTACAAAGATGCAGGCACTAGTCGCAAGTTTTTGCTATTCTCCCTTCAGGGAATACTTTACTCCTATTATAATTCCCTTGCAGGGGGAGTTTCAATACTTGTGGATGGGAAAGTAAGAGAGAGAGCAGCAATGTACTTCTGAGCTCAGATCAGTGGGAATTGCAAAGATCGCTATTATTTAGTTTTGCCACCCAGTCCTTAGCGCCTTACCTCTTAGTGGCTTGCAAGAGTGTGACACCTGCTTTGCAAACTCTGCAAGTCTGTGCTGTGGCTGTTCTTGTTAGATCCTCACTGATGCTGCTACTTCAGACTTAAGGGTTATTTTAAAATCACTTACTTGAGTGCCTCTTTCAACAACTGGAAGAAACTAAGGAGCTAGGGTTATCCCTCAACCCTGCCATTCTGTGTGCTCAGGCAGCCCTGCCTATGCCTGAATGCATTACTCATTTTTTCTTTTTTTGTTTTTAAATACTTGCATTCTGTTTAAAAAATTTTAAACATACAATTACTGTGAAAATTTAAGCATAACAGAAGCATATCAAATATGCAAAAAAATTACTGCTCAGAATTCTGTATAGTTGAATGTTTATTCCTGAAACATTCTTTCTTTAAAAATATACATATAATAATCACAAAAATACATGGATATAGATGCAAAAGTTAAATAATTCAACAAGACTTATACATGAAAAGTGGGTTTCTTTGCTCCACTCCTCTCTACTCCTGAGTTCTAGTTCTCAAAGACAATTTCTTCATCTGTTTGTGTGCTTTCTTCTCTGATTTTCAAGTTTTAAGATAGTTTCTTCAACTATCTGTTGATCTGTTTAATTAAAAGTGAGGCAATCTGAAGATGACGAAAGGTCTGTGTGAATGGATGGAGGAGAGTCACATAGAGAAATGAAGTGGGGTACTGACATTTTCTTAGGTCCCCACAAAAGACGTTATGCATTGGTCTTTTCTTCTGAGGCACTTCGGTTTGTTCAGGTAAGACTCTTTCAATCTCCTTCCAGGGCCCTGGGTTGAAAGGAAGATAATATACTTGGTCAACACCATTCTGGGGGCAGAGCCACACAAGGGGCTAGTAGTCTATTAAGTAAGGAGACTTTCAGTGCTCTACCTTTCTCCTTCTCTTCCCCTCTCCTTCTAAGCGGCCCTCTTCTATGCCTGGTGTCAGCATCTAGACTGGGCTTTTTCAACCCGAGTTATGCAAGAGATTGAAACCCTACAGAAAATTATTTGAATACCTATTTTCTTTCTTCAGTTCACTCAAGAATGGTACGTAGTTGGTACTGTTTTAGAAGCCTACAAGAGAAATTGATGTATTGTATTCAATGAATGCTTTAGGGTGTTAGGGATAAATTTTCTCCTGAACACTCGTTGAGAAGGGTTGACCTGAAATCTTTTTGATTGAGTTTGTTTTCTGCTTTCTTGTTTTTTTCTACCCAAAGAATAAATGTCTCATCTCTTGCTGGGGCAGGGAAGGGTAGTTGTCTGGATGCGTGAGATGGAGAAGAAGATGTGGAGGTGTAACTCCCTCTTACGGGATTTTAGAGACTCCTGTTTGCAGTTCCCTGTCCAACTTTTGGAGGTAGCGGGTACCTCCGGTGGCTGAGTGTTTCTGGGTTTCATGGAAACAAGAGACTTGCTTTATATTTGCCTTCTCATCCCCACATTTGGTGTTCAGCTTTTTCAGTTCCTTACTACTTTTCAGTAAGGAAAAAGTGTATTGATGTCTCTTTGCACTATTGAAACTGTGTTGACGCCTCTTTGCACTATTGTGTGCTCTTACATTCTCTCGGACCTTATAGGTTTATATCTTGATTTTATTCTTCTTATCTCATTTTTGTGGGTTTTGTAAAAAAGTAACATCCATGTTCTGTGTGCTGTGAAGTCTTCAGTTTTTAGGCTTTTTGGGGTTTTTCTGAATATAATTTTTTACTATATATCAATAATTATATTCTTTGGGAATCTTGTCTTGCTTTTTAAAAATTGCATCATAAATTTCTTTAATAAGAAAAGGGGTTTGAGCTAGAGAGTTTAGAATTTTGAAGCAATTTTTTTTTCTTCCCATAGGGATTTCAGTAACTCTTAAAAGAACAGCAACAAAACCTAAACGTCACTGGGCATATTAGCATTTGATTATATACAGCATTTCTTCAAGAGGATGAATTTTCTTTTCTTACAACTGTCAGTACTTTGATTAACACAGAGCTCATATTCATACCATTCTCATCATCTATTTTTCCCCATTATCGTAAAAACAAAGCAGGAAGTCACACAAACGAAGCAGCTCTGGTGCTATATTTTCTCTGTGTGAACTTAACTTTGGCTGTGATGTCAAGGATTTGGTGTGATAGTCATATCACATGTAAGCCCTCACACACAAATGTATATTTAAAACATATAAACTGGATCATAATGTACCTACTGTTTTGCAACATGTCATTTTTCTTTACATATTGTGAGTCTCTTCCAGGTCAGTACATAAAGAGCTAACTCATTCTTTTTTTTCCTGAAACATATTTGATTGTTTCTATTTTTTTTCTTTCTATTCAAGGCAATATTGTAATAAACATGCACTGATACTCTATTGCTCATTTGTTTACATATTTCAGAAGGATTTCCTTCCCCTAGAAGTAGAGTTCTGAATCAGAGTCTGCACCCTGCACACTTTGATAGTTAAGGCCAATTGCCTTTCCAAAAGCTTCTGTCAATTTATGGTTTCCCACAAATTAAGTGTCAGGATACTCACTTTTTCATTTCCTCTCCAAACTGTATATATGTCCTTTTTGTCTTTGCCTCTCTGATAAGCAAGACAGTATCATGTTATTTCACACGCCTTTTTTTTTTTTTTGTGAGCGAGGTCATTGTTCTTTGCTGTACTTCTAGTCTCCACATACAGATACTTTCCTCCCATTCCTGATAAATGGTTGAAGAGTGACTAGCTCAGTCCTAAGGTTTTCAACAAATCCAGAGGCTTGTTCATTAAAGGATGGTTGTCCTGATAACATGAATAACCTGAGTAGCTTATCTTTTCTGCCTCCTGGTTCTGTAACTCTTGTTGCATTTGAGAAATATGCCAGGTCAGGACTCAACTGCTCCTTCCCTGGTGCTGCTTTCCCTTTGCTCTCCAAGAAGTTTGGACTCTCAATAATAATTGTCTGCAGCTATAGGCAGAATAACCTCTTTAATTGCTTTTTTTTTTTTTTTTTTTTTTGATACAGTGTCTTGCTCTGTCGCCCAGGCTGGAGTGCAGGGGTGCGATTTCCGCTCATTGCAAGCTCCACCTTCCGGGCTCACGCCATTCTCTTGCCTCAGCCTCCCAAGTAGCTGGGACTACAGGTACCCACCACCGTGCCCGGCTAATTTTTTGTATTTTGATGGAGTTTCACTGTGTTGGCCAGGATGGTCTCAATCTCCTGACTTCATGATCCACCCACCTCAACCTCCCAAAGTGCTGGGATTACAGACGTGAGCCACCGCACTCGGCCAGTTGCCTTTCTTGGTGCTTTTGTTTAATTTTTGAGAGTTTCAAAAATTTACTTTACTCCTATTATAACTCACTTGCAGGGGGAGTTTCAATATCTTGTGGATGGGAAATAGAGAGGGCAGCAATATATTTGAGAAATGCATAGTTCCTTATGGTAGTCATGAGAGATATACAAACTGGCTGAAGTTGCCTGCAGCTTCAGAGTAGAGTAGGGAAGTGAATTGGACCCCTACTATGAATCTCTGAGTATTCTTTTATTTTTATTTTTTATTTTTGGATGCTACATTTTTTTCTCTTTGAATTTTTTTTTTTTTTTTTATTGTACTTTAAGTTCTGCAGTACATATGCAGAACATGCAGATTTGCTACATAGGTATACACGTGCCATGGCGGTTTGCTGCACCCATCAGCCTGTCATCTATATTAGGTATTTCTCCTAATGCTATCCCTCCCCTAGACCCCCACCCTCCGACAAGCCCTGGTGTGTGATGTTGCCCTCACTGTGTCCATGTGTTCTAATTGTTCAACTCGTACTTTGCGGCACTGTTCACAATAGCAAAGACTTGGAACCAACCAAAATGCCCATCAATGATAGAGTGCATAAAGAAAATGTGGCACATATACACCGTGGAACGCTATACAGACATAAAAAAAAAAGAATGAGTTCATGTCCTTTGCAGGGTCACCCATGAATCTGAAAACCATCATTCTCAGCAAACTAACACAAGAACAGAAAACTAAACACTGTAGAATCTCTGCCTATTCTTTAGGCTTCGCCTCTTTCTCCAGCTACTGCTACAGTGTCCAGTTCCATGCAGTTTCACCTTTAACCAAATTTGGGAGGTGAATATTGATTGTACCTTACTTTGTACCTCGTGCCTCTGGTTTGGGGGCTTCTCTGAGGCAGCATCACGGTCTACCACAGGACCCCAGTCGGCACTCATGTACATGGCTCCTGGATTCATGGAGGAGTTAACACCCTGGGGGCAACCTTGATCAATAGGGGATAGGTGCTGCCAGATAATGTTGCCTCCCTCTTTTCCCCTAGGTGGATGGTGCTGTGATGCATTTCATATGATTCCTCAGCATGTTCTGCAGGAATGAATTGCCTATTGCAGTGGCCAATGCATGTATGGTGAGCTGAATAATGATACCTCAAAGGTGGCCATGTCCTACTCTCAGAAATCTGTACATGTGTATCTTACGTGGCAACAGGGCCTTTTCAGATGTGATTAATTTAAGGATTTTGAGATCAGTAGAGTATCTGGGATATGCAACTGGCCCAGCATTATCACAAGGGTCCACGTAAGATGGAAGCAGTAGAGTTAGAGGCAGTAGAAGATGTGATGATAGAAGCAAGGTGCTGGAGGAAGGTGAGAAAGGTGTCACAGGCCAGGGAACACTGGCAACCTTGAAAATGTGAAAAAGCAAGGGAATGGATTCTACTTTCAGAGCTTCTAGAAGAAACCAGCCCTAGAGACACCTTGATTTTAGCCCATACGATCCATTTTAGTTCTCTGACCTTCGGAAGCGTGAGATAATAAATTTGTGTTGTGGTAAGCCACTAAATTTGTAGAAATATGATGCAGCAGTAAAAGGAAATGAATAGAGCATCCATGTTCCATTCCCATCCCTCGTTCCCCTTCCTTGGGATCACATTGTCAAAGTAAGTGCTTATATAATAGGCTTTGTCTTAGAGTCTGCTTTGCGGGGAACTCAGGCTAAAATAGGAAGTAATTGAACTGCTACTGGCAATTTCTAGGATGTAGTTTGGATATTTGTTCCCCTCACCTCCAAATCTCATGTCGAATAGTAATCTTCAGCCTGAAGTTAGGGCCTGATGGGAGGTGATTGGATCATGGGGGTGGATTCCTTATGGCTTCCCTCATGGTGTTGTCTTCAGGATAGTGAATGGTTCTCACGAGATCTGGTCATTTAAAAGTGTGTGGTACCTCCCCCGTCTCTCTCTGTCTCTCCCTCCCTCCCTCTCCCCCTCTTCTCTCTCTCTTTCTATCTTTCTCTCTGTCTCTCTCTCTCACTCCTGATCTGGCCATATGATGTGCCTGCTCCTGTTTCACTTTCCACCGTGACTGTAAGCTTCTTGAGGCTTCTTCAGAAGATGATGCCAGAGCCTGCAGAACCGTGAGCCAATTAAACCTCTTCTCTTTATAAATTACCCAATCTCAGGCATTTCTTTATAGCAATGTAAGAATGGCCTAATATATTCTGGGTGGTGATTTTCCTGAGGAACAGATCTAGGACATGGAAGTTGATTCATCTTAGGTTCCATCCAAGATGACCATTGTCAGGAAAAAGAGATGTCAGCTGAAAGATGCTTGTGTTCTCAGTGACCAGGGATGGAGGGACAAGCCATCAGTGGCAGGCCAGAGTACTCTCCCTGTCAGAGAATTGAAGGTGAGGTCCCCAGTGATGGGGAGGCCATGTGCATGTGTGTTGGAGGTAGATCAGTCAGGCGCTAACTACGAAAACAGAGACAACTTCAAGTGTCTACAGTAGAGGAAATTTACTGTAGAGAGTTGTTTATACTGGTGACATAGGAGCTGAGAACCAAACAAAGGATGCAGAGGTAATCCAGAGGTTGGCAAGAGCAGGAAACCACTGCATCCTTATGTTGGAGGGAGAAAGCAAGGGGTGGTATTATGGGAGCCTGTGGGTTGGGGCCACTGGATAAAAAGCTGGAATCAGAGTGGGACTTTTCAGTAGGAGGTCATCTAAAGTAGTGGCGACATATAAGTTTTATCTCCCCATTTTGAAGAGTTTTGCAAATAAATTTTTGAAAGAAGAACACAATTAGTTGAATCCTTTTAATCCCATAGGTACGTAGAAACTTTGTGACTGGTCCCATTGGAGTGCCTCTCAATTGACTAGAGGTAATGAGAAGGACCCCACTCTCCTTTCTTTATATCTGCTAGTGGGTTGGAGCCAATGGTCACATGATGTTTTAATTAAATCCACTGTAGGAACAGAAATGTGAGAGCTCTTGGCATTTGGCATTTATCATTTTGGGGTTTCAGCACCAATTAAGACTGAAACGTTCCTTCTGTTTTAACATTCTTTAATACTTATACTTGGGATGATTATACGAATAGAAAAAAAAAAGGGGGGTTAAGAGTATTAGGTTATGAAGATATAAGGAAAGCTCTACCTAGGCATGTTTACCTCTTGTGATTGTTGAACTTCATATTTCTTACACAGGCACATATGTCTGGAATTCTGAAGAATCCTTGTATAAGGCACATCTACTCTACAAACTAATATAATCCTAGATAAGAATTGGAACAAGTGAGTCTGAAACCAGAGTTTTGACCCTTTGTGAAAGCTGGCATGCACCAAAGAAGTAGATTTTCAAAAATCCCTGTTAGTTTTGGAAGAGAGACTCATAAGAGCATGGTTGAAAGTGTCACAGTCAGACAGAGACCCATTACAGAAAGAGATGGACATGGAAAGACTGCAACTTCAAAATATCGAGCCACTGAAAGTATTGAATCTCTTCTTAAATATGGAATGCCATATCATCTGGGATGAGAAGAATGGCATAAAGGGAGTGTTTTTGCTTTGAAGGGGGGGGAATTATACCCCATAATTAGGCAAGGAAAAGATCTTAAAGCTAGGAGTCGGGACATTAAAATGGGCTTGGGAGATCTGTGGAGATCCACATAGGGACCAAAAAGTAGAAAACCTTTGACTTTTTCTGCCTGAGGCAACAAACAAAGGTGACCGCACCTTAGAGACCCAGTGACTCTCGGGAGGAAGAGGGAATGGTAGGAGGTTAGTTTGCTGTTTCACCTAAGACTTCTCTCTGCCTTTAGGTAAAGACTTGTCCACTGCCTGAAGCCATTTCAACATTTGGGGCTGAACAAGTTAGGTAGGATAGCAGTAAGTGAGGTCAGTAATGTTGGGTAAAAGGAGAGCATCCTGAAAAAACAAATAGTGATTCTCTATTAGGAAAACATGAGTACTCCACTAGGATTTAGGTCCAACCTACATGCTCTTGGGAGCCTAGGATTCTGAAGAAACAAATTCCAGATGTTAACTTTGTTCCTACGTTCTGGGAAGGGAAGTTGTATGGGGTGCACTAAGATGTTAGCAAATGTCATTTATAGGGATGCAAAGCTTTATAGGGGGATAAGTGAAGCAGGGCAACACACACAAACACACACACACCAGGAAAGAAAACAGATGAAGAGCCTTGGCAGACTAGACTGGGGTGGTCAGCGTTGCAGGGTGGTGCTGGAGGAGTATGCATGGATCATGATATGCGAGGTCAGTGGGCCGTGTGATGAGAACAGACTTGAAGGGACCACATAGAGAAAAGCAGTGGAGCCCTGAGACGCTGTCTGGCTTCTGCCATGTGAACACGATTGAGGGCATGGTAGTCCGGTCGATATCTGCCCATCCCCACCTAAGTGACCTGTGCCAGCAGCTTGTGCAGAGGAGCAATGTTCTTCTAGTGGATGTCTGGTGACGAGCTTCATCAATAGCTGATGTAATGGGCTATGAGAATGTCTGTTCAGCTCTGTCTGAAACCCCCAGTATAAATCTCTCCCTTTTAAGGATCCAGACACTTACCAGTCCAACTCTCCAACCTCACCTACAGAATACAAACAAAAATGGACATTTAAGTCCTTGATACCCAGGGGAATGGGGAACGTAGGTGAGCAAATCCCCATATCATTACTTGGGTGACTGAAGGGAAACAACTTGAGATTCTTCCCCAGAGATGGGACAAGTGGAAGCACGGACATGTGTACCACTGTTAGATGAGCAACATCTGATGTCACTTCCCTATCCTATAACTCACATTGCCATTTTACTGAAACTCAATTAATATTCTACTTAAGTTTGCTTTTCCCCAAATATGAGTGTCACCAAAATTTTTATCATTTGCATTTCTCTTTGACACTATAGTCCACATTACCTTCATGATCTAAGTATCAGCAAATGTTATCTAGAGTTCATAGGTGTTGCTAAAACTCTACACTTTCCTCTCCTATAGTCAGGCTTGAGTTGGGATTGGTGAGTTCTCTCTAAAAGACCAGGTAGACTGCTTCTTGACAGGGCTTGTCCTGATTGGAATGATTCAGAAGTATAGGCAAAAAGTCAAAGGTTTTGTAATTATTAGCAATGTATAAATATTTAACATAATACCATATCAGATATAGATTTACTTTGCTGTTTTGAAAGTGCTTTCAACTGCAAGTCTAGAAATACATTCAGCCCAACTCTGGAAAATTTACATTGAAGACATTAGAGCAGATAGCTTGGCAGTTGCTTAATGTAAGTCCTGTCTTGGGCTGGGAAGGGAGAAAGCCCGGGCTTTCTGGTATGATACAACATAGAAAGGCAAGTGGAAATCTTTTCTGAGTGATTCCACAGGGGACTCACTCTCTCTGTGCATGTTTGAGTGTCCTGTGGTAACCTCTTAGGCTGGTCATGAAAACATTAGGGAAATGCTGAGTTTGGAAAATGCCAGAGGTTCTCCTTATCCATTTGTTTTGCTGTTTAAGTAGAATAAACAATTTGGATGCTATTAGAGGTAACTTGCTTGCCAATTTCAATTTGTCAGAATTAATCTGTTTTGAGTTATATGAACACACACAAATATAAACTTGTCAGAAATATTTTTAACTAGTTTAAAAATTAATTAACCCATTTTAACTAATATTTTAAGCTTAAAGTCCCCCAAGAGTTAATGTAAACCTTCAAATTAGGTCTTAAGCAGAGTGTAAGGAAAAATCTCAGTGAAGTCTCAAACCAGAAGATATAATTTTTTAAACCTCTAAACTCTCCTGGATTTACAAGCATTTGAAAAAAGGAATGACCTTTTGGGAGTTACCACCTGAGACACGACTATTTTCATATTTCATCTCGCTTGTGTTTTAGACATGATAGAGCAGATTTGGTAAAGTATAAAAGGAACTAAATGTTTTAAAATTTTGCATGAAAATTTTTTGAGGGAGTAGGGGGTATTTGTACTTTTAAGACTGCTTTCAGATTTCTGTCAAATGTAGCTTCATGACTATAGAGAGAAATGAACAAGACTGGAAAATGAGAAGTGAGACCCTATTAACTTAGTGGTAAACTACTCTCTATCCCTATGTTAGGGCACATTGGCTGCTAGCAACAGAGATCAACTCTTTCCAACTTGAGCATATGAGGACTTTGTTGGAGGCATTCTGGATAGTGAACAGATGCCAAAGAATTGCTGAATCACTGTGCTGCTGGAAGGAGAGCTCCAGGGAACTGTCAGGAATTCACTGACAATCATGTCTTCTTCGGACTCTGCCCCGGAAACTCTCAGCCCTAATGGCCGTCCATCTGTTCTTCATCCTGCTATAGATAGATGCAGTCTCCCGGGAAAGAAAGTCCAATTGGTCTAGCCTGGGTCACATGCCCTCCCTTCAGGCCCCTTGAGACAGACAGGAGCAGAGGGATGGGAAGAGGTATGGTCCTCTGAAGGAAAAGCTGGGGCTGTTACTGAGAGAAGATGGGAAGGGAGTACTGTGGCAAAGTAGAACCATCAAATGGAATTTTATTTCCTGCTGCCCCTTGAGCCATATCACACCAAGTCAACACAAATGCAGTAGAAAGACCATATTAAGATTAACAATCTACTTCTTAGACATGTTTTTAGGGTTCTTTTTCTGATGTTTTTGTATGGATTCTCAGTGAAAAATTCTGGAAGGAAAGGCAATGAGCTGATAAAAAGGGATAGATTAGGAAAGTTCAATGGTCAAAGCAGACTGTCAAACACATTCCCCATTGTTAGTAGAATTTTTTTTTTTAAAGTCCAATTTACATTCAGACAGAGCTGAACAGGCATTCCTATAGCCCATTACATCAGCTACTGATAAAGCTCCTCACCAGACATCCACTAGGAAAACAGCTGCCATTGCTCCTCTATTCTATTTTCTCCCATAATTATAATAATAATGTGCTGTATAATTCATGCAGATTCTTGGTAAATCTTAATAAGAGTAACTGGAAACCAGTGCAATCAGTGTTCTAAATATACTCACCTTGACATTGGGAATTACCATGCATTTAAATGTAATGACATAAACTGTTCCTATCTGATTATAGTAACATAATGAGATGGTTTCCGTATCGGATATGCATTTAATTAAAAGAATGTGTCAATGATGAGCATATAGGAAATGATTTAGATAATTAATGACAAACATTGACTTTATAAATAACTTTATTTTTAATATTCCCATCCCTTCTCCCCTCTATCCAGAGTTCTGAGGTTCTCTTATGTGAAGAAATTCTTGCCCAACATTTGTATTTCTCTTTTTTTTTTTTTTTTTTTTGAGACACAGTCTCACTCTGTCGCCAGGCTGTAGTACAGCGCTGCGATCTCGGCTGACTGCAACCTCTGCATCCTGGGTTCAAGCAGTTCTCCTGCCTCAGCCTCCCAAGTACCTGGGACTATAGGAGCACACCAACAGGCCCAGCTAGTTTTTGTATTTTTAGTAGGGACAGGGTTTCACCATGTTAGCTAGGATGGTCTCTATCTCTTGACCTCATGATCCGCCCACTTTGGCCTCCCACAGTGCTGGGATTACAGGCGTGAGTCACTGTGCCTGGTTGCATTTGTATTTCTTTTAGGAAAAGTTTCAACAGTTTGCCTGATAAATAGGCAGATGATCATTTACTTTGACGCCAATGAAGCTTTGATTTCAGTATCCCTCACTTCTGTGGGCCTCTTCCAAGTCCCTGTAGCTAACTATATTTTTGTGGAATTTTTCTTAAAGATAATATCTCAAATTGTGTTAGCTTTAGGCCCTACAAACCTGGATCTGTCCTGCTGTAGATTTTGTAGATGTAACCAACCCAGCGTTGGCTATCCTCCCTGCCACATCAACCCAGATGTGGTTCAGCCTGCATCAACCCAGATTTGGAACCTTGTACATTCAGTGGTTTTGTTAAGAAATCCAATAAACAGTTAAGATTTTGCAAGGTCATTTTTTCCCTTTTAAAATATTTTGTGAATATATGGTGGAGAATGGGTTAGGAATCATGAGACATGTGAGACCTACCTTATAAAACATAGAACATTTAGAAAAAATATCATGTTAGACACCTATGTCCACTGAACTTCTTTCTTAGCCTCACTTCTACCCAGATTCTCACTCTTCTTCTTTTGGTCTCTTGCTTTCCTTACTCTGGATCCTCCTCCTGACTTTTCCCTGAGGTTCCAAGCTCCTTTGCCTTCTATTACGCAGTGTGATATGACTCCTACCCCTGGCTTGCTTGCTTGCTTGCTTGTCCACAATAGGACCTGGGGACATTTAACTCGCCTCTGATCCTTAGAAAATGCTTTAATAAAAAATTTTTAATAAGTTTATTCTCCAATCATTGAAGTGCCTTAAATATCACTAACATGACTCTTTAAAGTATTTTGTTTTCTAAAAATGTTCAGTGCTTCAATTCACAATTGCAGGGATATGGAATCAACCTAAGTGCCTATCAACCAACAAGTGGATAAATAAAATATGATATATGTGTATATATATAACAGAATACTACTCAGCCATAAAAAGGAATGAAATAATGTCTTTTGTAGCAACCTGAATGGAGCTGGAGGTCATTCTTCTAAGTGAAAGAACTCGGAAATAGGAAAGCAAATATCATATGTTCTTACTTATAAGTGGGAGCTAAGCTATGAGGATACAAAGGCATAAGAATGATATAATGGACTTTGGGGACTCAGGGTGGGAGGACAGGCTGGGGGGGGATGAGGGATAAAAGACTACATAGGGGGGCTAGGTGCGGTGGCTCACGCCTGTAATCCCAGCACTTTGGGAGGCCGAGCCAAGCGGATCATGAGGTCAGGAGTTCAAGACCAGCCTGATGACCAATACAGTGAAACCCTATCTCTACTAAAAATGTAAAATTAGCCAGTCATGGTGGTGCACGCCTGTAGTCCCAGCTACTTGGGAGGCTGAGGCAGGAGAATTGTTTGAACCTGGGAGGCAGAGGTTGCAGTGAGCCGAGACCACACCACTGCACTCCAGCCTGGGAGACAGAGCAAGACTCTATCTCAAAAAAAGAAAAAAAAAAAAAGACTATAGTGTATACTGCTTGGGTGACGAGTGCACTAAAATCTCAGAAATCACCATTAAAGAACTTAGCCCTGTAACCGAAAAACACCTGTACACCAAAAACTATTGAGATAAAAATAAATGTTAATAAAAAATATAAATAAATAAAAGTGTGCAATTCTTGCACCAAGGATAATTTTAGAAATTGAAATATTCTCAACCTCCACATTTTTACAAGCATGATTTCATGTTTGAACTGTATGTAATTTAAAAACATTTGGGATTGCATAATTTTCTGCCAGGTTACTGTCATGTGTCATCGTCTAGACTAGGAGTAGTAGCACATAGTAGAGGTTCAATATATGAATGTTGAATGCTTATTGATGAAATTACTATTTATATAAGAGGTGGCATATTGGTATCCATATTTAACATGACTTGATATAAGAAGCTGCAGGAAACACACACACTGACTGGGCCTTTCCCCAGAGGGCTCACAGAGTCTCTATAGATTGGAAGAACAAAGAAATGGAAAGAAAAAAAAACCAAGCCAAATTAATGTATCTATTTACAATTTAAATGATTCATAATGAGGACATTTTGAACTAATTTCAACTATTGACATTTGTGTGCCTTCATAATATAAATAATGCTTTACAGGCTTTGAATTTTCACAAAAAGAAACATTCTCTTTTTTAAGGTTCATTTTCTTTATTATTAAAAAAAAAAACAAACTCAGAAATCAATAATGGAAACTTCAAGACCATGATAGATAATGTGCAAAAATCATTACCAGAAAATCATAAAAGATACATTCTTTTTCTGTGAAAAATAATTTCACTTTTCAGACACCATTTAAAAAGATATTGCACCCAAGAAAATACAGCGATGAATATGTAAAATGACAAAGAATGGATTTTATGATATAGAAAAGAGCTAACAAGGCTTTTTGTTCCTTTCAAATATTCTGAATCCTACTGAATATTATCATACAGGGAAAAGCAATTTTCAAAATAGCAACTGAAGAAATAAAGTATTTTTAGGGCTCTGAAATGATTTCTACTTCCTAGGACTCCTTGCTTGTACCAAATTGTAATTTATATTTCACTTTGATTAGTGCCAATTCTTTTCTCAAAAAGGAGACATATTTTCTGATTCAACCCAAGTGTCCCCTGGCTGCCATCTGTTATTGTTGTCTCATCCTTGGAGTTGACTTGTACCAATTTTTTGATTCAGATAGTAAGAAAGCAGTAGTCAGGGGAAAAGTTTCTGGCTGATGTGCCAGCATATCCTATCAGGTATTTCTTAGGTTTTGTCACAGTGCCACGTGACTAGGATGAAGAGGATAACAGCCACGGAGGTGTCATCATCGTGCTGCTGGAAGGCTGAGAGTCCCTCACTGGGTAGGTTGAAGGGATGTGTAAATGAACCAACTTGGTATTTTAGTGGAGCTCTTACTATCAACCATTTCCTCAAATAAGCTTTAAAAACGATAGTTACATCAACTCTTACAGCCCAATATCTTTATTTCTAAGAGAAAACATTCAACCAGAATTTTCCATGGTAAGTCATAACTTGGGAACACTTGGTTCAGCGTATCTTATAAGGCACAAAATTTAATAGAGTAAAATAGAGATTAAATTTTAACATTTTAAAACATGTTTTTATTTTGCTTGTTCCCGTGACACCATGTCCTATAACCCCATCTCCTGTTCCCTCTCAATCAGTTTAGTTATCACACATTTTCTTAGCGCCAGACATAAACTGAAAAATCTAAACCTAAAATATTTTTATGGGCAGATTGACAGGAACTGCATTTCATATTAGGAGACATTGTTAGTTTGGGACAATATGTTCTTTTAAAAAGTACAAATGGCTAAGGACTTCTGTCAAAATTCATTTTGAAAATTAGAAAGTAAATAAGGCAAATGTAAGAAAAATTTCCCTTTAGCTTTTTTTTCTCTGTTATTACAATATATATTTTTAAATGACAGCAGCCTCCATTTATCGCTTCACCTATTGATGTAACCATAGTGGTATCATTGATTTCCAATTTTCAGGCAATGTTTTTCTTGCTGTTGGAAGCCCAACTCTATTCATTTATTATTGTGTGTACTCAGGGAAGGGGGATGAGCCCATTGATCTAGTGGTGCACCAGCTGGTAAATATTTAATGTTTATTCCCATCATTAAAATTATTTTAGGTTGGGATATTGACAGTTATTCACATGCACAGATTGGTATAGCCTGCAATATATAACATACTCTTCTGTCGGTTATAGTTCATTGCAGCTTTGCAGATTGGCTTACTTGCTGTGTAGTAGTTTTGCAGTGTTATTTTCCAGATGGTTGTCCTATTGTTTAGATTTGAATTTCAGTTAAGCTTGATGTCGTCTGGTGGAAGGATTATGTAAAAGACACGTCATCCCTACACTTGAACATTGTTAAAAGTTTAGCATCCTCAAATGTACTTAAGAATCATCACCCTTTATAATGATCCTAACACCTATGTTTTCTCATGTTATTTCTTACTAGAGATCCTTTGGTGCACCAAGAGAAATTCTGCTTTCAGATTTTCATCATGCAATGAGTACTTTGCTTCTTGCCATGCTAGTTATTTACATTTAAACCTTCACTTTTATTTTGGGATCCTTCGTGGTCTGCCCAGCCTCAGTCTTGGAAGCCATTGTCATCTTCCCAGGTGTCATATACCTGCTGGTCCTTGCAGGGGATCATGAAGGCCCAGACATATCTGAGACAGTTCTTCTAGAAACCCATTTCCTGCTGGGCTGGCTCTGATCAGCTCAAATTTTGACATCAAGGTCACAGGGCTTTTTGATCCTTGCATTGATTCTTGCCTTTTTTTTCTTGGATTTGACACTTGGCTTCTATCTTTTGAGCCTTTGAGCTTCCTATTTTCCCCAAAGGTTTTTGGTCTGGCTCTCCCCCTGGCTCTGAGTAGTCACAGCTTCTTCTGTTTCTCATCCAGGCCTAACGTATCCAGTCCTGATCCTAGCTGAGTACTTGATCATCAACCCAGTTGAGTCAGACCAACAGCCCCTTCAAGAGGAAAAATTTCCAAATTGTTTGATCTTTTCTGTCTCCTTTACAACAAAACAGGTATAAGACTCCTGCTTTCTGGTTAGGGGCTTCAGAGGTTCTGTGCTATTATAGCAGTATTTCTAGTTCCATTTTAAAAACTGTGAATTAACTACAGCTTATTCATTAAAAATTACACATTCACTGGCTTCTCTGCAGAATTAGCTCTATAATTTCTCTCATCTTTGGGGAAGCTCGTGAGAGTCTGAGATAAGTAGGATCTCTAAACAAACTTTTGACTAGTCATACTTGTGAAGTAAACAGGAAATTGGGAAATGATGAAATATTCTACCTATTATATGTTTAATTCAGGAAGTGCATTTTTTTTTTTTTTTTGGAGATGGAGTTTCGCTCTTGTTGCCCAGGCTGGACAATGGCGTGATCTCAGCTCACCACAACCTCCACCTCCCAGGTTCAAGCAGTTCTCCTGTCTCATTCTCTTGAGTAGCTGGGATTACAGGAATGCACTACAATGCCTGGCTAATTTTGTATTTTTAGTAGAGACGGGGTTTCTCTATGTTGGTCAGGCTTGTCTCGAACTCCTGGCCTCAGGTGATCTGCCGACCTCGGCCTCCTAAAGTGCTGGGATTACAGGTGTGAGCCACCACACCCAGCCTCATCAAGTACATTTTTAAAAGGGAAGTTTCTTTCTGCATAGTTCTAATAAGGGATTAATCAAATATGCTAAAAGATAATGTTTTGTTAAAAAAAAATTATGGGTGTTGAAGGAGGCAGGCTGCCTGGGTTCCACAACTGGCTTTGTGTGATTTTGGATGAATCGTTCAATCTTTTGGTCTTTGGTTTCCTCATCTCTGAATGATAATGTTTTGAGGATAAAATAAAATAACCAATGAAGTATTTAGCATGGGGGCCTTCTTCACATTAAGAGCTAAATAAATGTTATGATATGTATATTAGTTGACTGCTTTCATCTAAAAGTAACAAATTCTGATTCAAACTGGCTCAAACACTAAGGATTTTTTTTTTCTCATATAACAGGCGGATCAATGGTAAAACATTGGTTACCTCCCTTAAGGGGTGGTTCAGTCCACAGCTCCATGATGTTATAGAGATTCAGGTTTTTTCCATCTGCAATCTCCAATTTTTAGTGTCAGCTTCGTGCATAGGTAGTAACATGACCATAGCAGATTCTACATATGAAAAAACCCAGAACAAGGGGTGCTATTTGTGGACTGAATGTTTGTGTTACCCCAGAATTCATGTTAAAACCCTATTTCCCAATGTGATAGCATTGGGAGTTGGGCCTTTGGGAGGTTAGTAGGATTAGATGAAGTCATAATGGTGGAGCCCTCATAAATGGGATTAGTGCCCTTATAAGAGTCCCAAGAGAGTTTATTTCCCTTCTCTGCTCTCCACCATGTGAGGATAAAATGAGAAGTTAGCAGTCTGCAACCTGGAAGAAAACCCTTCCTCAGAAACTGACCATGCTGGCACCCTAAAACTTGGACTTCCAGCCTCCAGAATTGTAGGAAATATACTTCTGTTGTTTATAAGCCACCTAGTTTAGGATATTTTGTTATAGCAGCCTAAACTGACTAAGATATTATTCCATTTTGCAGCTTTCTCTTAAACACCCGAGTGGGAACCCTCATGAAAACATCTTTGTACTTTTCTTTGACCATGACTGAATCAATCACTAACAAAGGAAGTGAAATTCCCCTCAGGCTCATCAGGTCCATCTTCTGAATTTGGAAACGGAGTTTTTTTTTTTGGAGGGGGTGGGGGACAGGGGAGTGGATATTCCAAAATGATGCAAACAACTCTGATGGCATAAGAACATGTTCGGGGCCCGGTGTTACAAGTAATTAAGTTCTCTGCACCTTTGGAGATGTATCATATTGACATCACTGAGGAAAAAGCACCAGGAAATAGGTTTTCTTTGCTAGCCATTAGGATGATTTTAAAGATCCTAATTTTTATAGAATAAAGAAGTTAAATGTAGAAATTTTGGTAATTCTCACATTTATAATAAGATAGTAAAATACCGATTATTCAGTATCAATTTTTAAATGAAATCCTTACAACAATTTAATTTGTTTGGGCATTTCACATTCTTGTGGTTTGAGCCTTAATGTACCCGTGGATGAAGGTAGGGCAAACATAAATGTGTTTATTTCACAGATGTAACCAGAGATAGAAAGGTAAAGTGATTGCACTTAACGTCACTCTTCTGACTAACCCCAACCCCAGGCCTTTTCATTTTACCATGCACCATGTGGCTATTGTTTCCCTTGATGTTCTGTCTCTTCAACTAGGGGATATGCTCTTTAAGGCAAGGGATGTATCTTCTATGTATTCTGGTGTCTGGTATGTTCGATTTGGGAAATGTTTGTTGATTACAAATGAGTTGCTGAACTAAAACAAGATTAAAAATCTTGAGTTTGAATCTTTCCTTGACAATGATACACTTCTAGGCAAAACAATCTCCTGCCTGTGTCAGTCTTAGAGGGCATTTATTTATACACAAGGAAACTCGTTATCTTATGAAGCTAAAAAAAAAAAAGGCAGTTTGTGTCTTAATTTCCTGCTCTTGGCTTTTCATGGCTACTTCATAGAATTTTTCACAGATTAGACTATATTTTAAGACACAAAGCCACTCGCGCACCAGAAAACCTGAGGCTTATAAAGTAAGCCAAAGACAGATGTAAACAAAGCCAAAATCAAACCCAAGCACAAAAAACGAAACACCGAAACCATTCTCTGGAAGCAAACAGAATTATCAGCTTCTAAATAGGGCTTTTTCCAGGAGAGAAGAGCACAATCAATTAGAAATTGATCGAACTAATATATGCAGTTCAGGATAAGATAACAGCACTAGCATCAGCAAAATCCACCATGATTAATTAGTCTAAGATATATGATATGGTTTGGCTGTGTCCTCAGGTGGGCCAAATCTCATCTCGAATTTTAATCTCCACGTGTCAGGGGAGGGAGGTGATTGAATCCTGGGGGCGGACTTCCCCTTTGCTGTTCTCGTGATAGTAAGTCCTCACGAGATCTGATGGTTTAAAAGTGTGTAGCTCTTTACTCCCGTCTCTCCTGCCACTATAAGAGAACTTTCCTTGCTTCCCCTTTGCCTTTTGCCATGACTGCAAGTTTCCTGAGACCGCCCCCCCCCAGGTCATGCTTCCTGTAAGCCTGTGGAACTGTGAGTCAAACCTTTTTTCTTCATAAATTACTCAGGTAGTTATTTATAGCAGTATGAAAATGGACAAATAGAACATACGAGACCACTTTCTGGCATAAATAAATAATTTTTATTAAGTTATATTATTATAAACTAAGAAGAACTTTCTAAAGGAATTAAATAGTACTGAGTTTTCTGATAGCCTTTCTTTTTGATTGGTGCCCTGTCGATTCCATTGGAAACGCCTGTATGGGTCCTTTCTATCCTTGGGCTTAGTTGGGAGGATTCCTCCCTGAAAGGGCCAGGCCAGGGTGATGAGTGCAAGGCTAGAATCTAAACCCAGATGGAGAAATATGTGGCATTATCCCAGCGGTTATCTGCTTGAAGTCATTTAAAAAGGCTAATTAAAAAAAATTTTTTTTTCTATTTTCACCTGATGAACTCTGGAACATTCCAAAATCACTTTGTATTTTACCAGTGCTTTCATAACAAAATTAATAGAATCATCTGAATGGACTGTTACTGCAAAGGCTTTTAGAGGCAACAAAGGTCTTCATTCTGTGGTGTGTGGTTTGCACAAATCCACAGGAAGAAAAATACATAAAAATGCATATTAGCATTCAGTCAGAATATGATTCCCGATAATGTGTGAATAAATAAAATAATTTTAAAAATTCCAATTATTACAGTTGGTCATTAAACACAGCATATTTATTTTATGAATGCTATTTGTAAGCAAACGTGATTTCTTTCATCTTTGATGAATGAGAGAGATTTCAGAGCTATGTAAAATACTGTTTTTGATGTCGCACCTATGGCTCTGGTTGTCATTTAAAAATAAGCATTTTTTAAAACCAACAAACAGACTGGACTTGGTAGCTCAAGCCTGTAATCCCAGCACTTTGGGAGGCTGAGGTGGGCGGATCACTTGAGGTCAGGAGTTCGAGAACAGCTTGGCCAACATGTCGAAACCCCGTCTCTACTAAAAAAAAAAAAAAAAAAATAGAAAAATTAGCCAGGCATGGTGGTGCTTGCCTGGAATCCCAGCTACTCAGGAGGCTGAGGCACCAGAATCACTTGAACCTGGGAGGCAGAGCTTGCAGTGAGCTGAGATGGCACCACTGCACTCCAGCCTAGGTGACAGAGTGAGACCGTGTCTCAACAAAACAAACAACACCAAACAGGCTATTTCAGTATTATGGTAAATGTTGCACTTTTCAACAGATGCACCCTGAGTTCATGGATTATCTAGTTCCTTTATGTTCTCTCCTTTTAAAAACTGGCCTGCATTTTAGTCACTTCATCAGAGAAGTTAAAAGAATGATACTACTTTCTTTCCTTTGATACGCTACTAAAAAAAAAAAAAAAGAAAAAAGAAAAATTAGCCAGGCATGGTGGCGCATGCCTGTAATTCCAGCTACTCGGGAGGCTGAGGTGAGAGGATCCGGTGAGCCCAGGTGTTCTCGGTTGCAGTGAGCTATGGTCATGCTACCACACTCCAGCCTGGGCAGCAGAGTGAGATCCTGCCTCTTAAAAAAGTGAACTAACTGTGATGGCTAAATGGAATTAACTTGTTCGAAATATCTTTCAGACACTCATCTTGGCCTTGTCTTCTCATTTATTAAAGCCACTTCCAACCCTGAGATTCACTGAGTTTTAATGATGGGCTGAATTGTTTGTAAGCCTCTTAGCTGTTTTGGTTTAGCAAAGCATGGCAGCTCCATTTTAATTGACAGCAGCTGTATTCCAGTAAACTGCCAATGATCCTGACAAGTTACTTTTCGGCCAGTATATTTCCATAAAATATTTCTACATGCTAGGTGAAACCAGATTTGAAATTAGAGTTCAGGTAAAGAGAAAAGGCTTTTGAAAGTCCTGATATAACTGCGGATTCCTTGTTGGAAACACATTTAGCTGTAGTTTCAGCAATACTTTCTATTAATCTTATTGCTAAATTACTAAAAGACTACTTAGGAAAAAGGATTAATTCATTAAATCTGACAAGTTCCGTCAATTTTAGATGGTAGGTACCTCTGTAGGCACTAGAGCGTCACTTAGTTATGTAGATCCTCAGTACTCATTGCCCTGAACTACGACAGCTAAGGGAAATTGCTGAAAGAGGCATTGGGTTCTTGTATAAGGCAGTGCATGAAGGAATATTGTTTGCTTGTAATAGTTTGAATATGTGCAAGTTGTAATCTGGGGAATGGACTGAATGACTTCATGAATTTCTTCTAGACCAAAGAGTCGATGACATTTCCCCACAATTAAGTCTAATTGACCTTAAATTTCAATATTGTGTTCAGACCCCATATGCTCCATTGCTTATTTTCATATATAACCTAGATGCAAAATAAATCCTTTCATGCTCCTGATAGCTAAATATTGTTTTATAAAACCCTTGTTAAATCCATGCCTTATGATTTATGTTAATTTTAAGAAGCTTTCACTCATAGTCTATTTTTCTGCATCTCTTTTATCCTTCAACCAGAGTTCAAAATTATTTTTCTGCTTTTTTCAGAGTAGGTCTCAAATGCCTCTCCTCCCCTAAGCTTGCATACCTAAACTCATAAAAGTACCAAGAGAACAAAGGAGGTTTCATCTCTTTATATCAGTTGGGGGCCATTGCTAGCAAAAAAGAAAAAATAGAGATGATATGGGGAGAATGGAAGGTCACTGGTCTACAGTGTTTTTCCCTGCATATTTTTTTAATCAAAATTTATTTAAGTGATAACAGCTGGTCAAATGTTTTTCTAGTCTAATTCAAAGAGGATTACCTCCTAGGGTGCCCAGTCACTTTGGCAAGACAGCAATTTATTAAGCATATGTCACATTTGATTCCATTAGCTCTCCTTTCCCAAATATCAGCTGCAAAATAATCTTTCTAGTTCCTTTTCTAACCTCTCTCCCTTCCCAATCATCTTAAAAACTTTATTCCATGTCCTAACAACCTGTCTGAAACTCTTTTAAAGTAGTCGGCCCCTGTCTGTTTGTTAGCACTCATCTCTGGGCATAATCTCTGTAACTTCTCCACTTAGATTAGGATAATCTAAGTTATCCTGGGAAAATGGGGCAAAAGTAAAATTCCAACACAGTTGTGTCCAGTTGATGCTGACAAGCTCTGCTATTTCATCCTAGTCTCTGTTAGGAATATAGACGCAGCTTTAGCTAAAAGGTAGCACATTGAGGTAAGTTGGAAAGGTATCCAGAATGAAGACATTCCCATTGTAATATTTTTCTTTGTATTTATAATCAAATCGTCATTAAGCCTATAGGACCACCTGGTACTATTACATTGAATAACGAATTCAGTACCGATAATGCATCCAGCTGGGAATACTTAAGAAAACTCAATTGAATACTTTCTGATGTTTTTAATAAAAATAGATTTTAATAAATGAAAAATTGCAAGATGTAGGTTTCACTGGATGCTGGTCTAAATTAGAATAAACCATAGTTGAATATTATCACTTGAGAAATGCTTTGAATGTCTTTTGATTGTTAGCCACAGCTGAGTGCAGCAATTTTTTTCTGAACATATTTGAGTTTGCAAAACTGCTTACAATAGACACTTAAACAATTATATGTCTGAATTTAGTTAGTAGGACTCTGAAGTAATTATATATTTAAATCTACAGAATGCGGCTCTGGTATTTGTTAAGTTGTAAGCTTCAGCAGTGTGGCAAATCTATACATTTATCTCTCTACCTATTAAGCTGGCAGTTACCTGCATGATACACTTTTTTTTCCTCGGAAGATACCTGTTTTCATTGTATCCTGAAATTTGTTTCATCTTCCTTTCATGTTTTGTTATTTAATTCAAGGACTAACTTTATTTTCTCCTCTACTCCCCGCCCACTCCCCGCCCCCCACCCCACCAACCAACAGCTACAACGTTTTCATGATGTTCTAAATCTTGCAGCACAGAATAGAATATAAATGGAATTCCAAACAAGCAAATGCATAATAATCCATCACCTTTTTCTAGGGCGGACAGATGTCAAAGGAAGTTTATGCTTTGCTTTCAGGGTTTTTACATTCACATATTATTTTCACTGAGGCATTTAAAATACTTTATTAAGTTTTAGTGTTTTCTGAGGATCTTCTTATTTTATATAAACTGATATGTTGAGTAAGCAAAATATCTTTCTGTAGTTCTGCTATTGGGCTATTCCAAAGAAATATGTTCTTTTCTCAGGAAGGCTACACAAGTGTGCTTGATTTGTAGTTCCAGGGCCAGCAGGAGACTACTCAACATCAGTTTCAAGTAAGACCAATGCCCTTATTCGACAGAAGAGCAGATACGTCTAGAAGAAAAGTGAGATAGCTAAGTTAACAGTGGAGCTTGATATACCTTCAAGTATAACATTGTTGCTTCTCATGTAGGAGTTTTCCCACATTTATTGGGCACTGACTGCATGCAAAGACTGTGTAGATGACATTTTTATACGGTATACATTTCTTCTTAATCTTTACGACTTTGCAAACTTCATATACCCGTATCGTCTCTATATAATACATATAACTATGAAAAGCACATTAATAGTTACTGTTTACATACATTTTAAGAAATATTGGACCTAAGCAAACCAAACAAGTAATACTAATTCACCTAAAAGAAGGACACTAGCATAATAAGTAATAGGATTTGTTATCCCAGAAGTAATGATTCCAGATAATTTGACACAATTTTCATATATATTTTCAGATAAGTTACAATGTAAAAATCAAGAGATCATAGGCTCTGATATCAGAAAGGCCCAGGTTCAAATCCCATCTCTATCATCTATTGGTTGTGACTCTTGGCCATGTTACTTGGACCTGGGGAAAATCAACATACAAATAGAAATGTGTATGATTTAGCAAGTACTCTGAGACATGGCCAGGATGCTATAAGAACATGGAGAAGGGGTCCCTAGCAAGGCTGAGAAGTGTTGGAGAAGCCATACCTGACCCTCTACAATTGAAAAGCTAACATTCAGCTCTTTGGGATGATCTGAAAGATGCAGGAAAGGTCTCTTGTTCAAAAAGTATCCTTCCATTATCAACCCTTTCTCTCAGTAACATAAAGCTAGGATAGACTTGCTATTGTTATAACTTCTATGGAATCAGGCTTTCTCCATAAAATACAAACATGTCCAAAGAGTGGGCTAGTATATTCAGAACATATGTCCCTGCTCTCTTCTCTCCTCTTACATGACAGGAGGGGCAGGGATTTGGGGAAATGAACAAGGATAAAGGGTTGTGTATATAATGGAACATTATCTAGCCTCAAAAAAAAGGGAATCCTGCGCTTTGTGACAATACAGGTGAACTGTGAGGAATATTACGTTAGACTAATCACTGAAGGGCAAATACTGCAGGATTCAAGAGTTATCCAAAATAACCAAACACAGAGAGACACAGAGAGTAGGTGGTTGCCAGGGGTTGGGGGAAGGGGAAATGGGAAGTTGCTGTTAAGGGGCTTAAAGTGTCAGTTTATGCAAGACGATCTAGAGACCTGTTATACAGCATTGTGCCTATAGTTAGCAATACAGATTATACACTGAAAATTCTGTTGAGATCTCATGTTAAGTGTTCTTATCATGATAATAAGGGTTGTGAGGAAGAGGCTGGAAGGGATTTGGTGAAAGTGCTGAACCCACATGTCTGGAAGGGCACTTCTTTGCAGCAGGAAGGGAGTGGGCAGTGGGTGTGGGTGAATGCTAAGGAAGAATTCCACTGAGCCAATTATTTTTCTTAGGCCCAGATGAGTTCCTGAATTATTTAAACAACAGTGTAGACAAATTTTGGTACTGTGACCATATAAAACACTGACAGTTGGAACCTGATAGTGTCGAGGAAGGGTTTTTCTTCATCTGCGGTTTCAGCTTATACATTTTATGTAAACCACCATGAGAGGGGAGTGAGCCTATCTACAAGTGTGGCAGGTGCAGTAAAATAACTACTACAAAGGAATTACCTTTCATATGAATAGTTTTATGTATTTGTCAAAGCCTGAAGCCATGGTTGCCTGAGAGCTAGAATAGGAAGAGAATCTTTGGGAAAGGTATCTAACCAATCCCAAAGCTGCAGTTTTCAATCCTGTGTCTCTTGTTACACTGGCCTGCTGACTGTGCTAGGAAATGGTAGGATTTCCCTTACATCTCCTAAGTGCACCATTGGGCAATTTGGACCACATCATTTGGTTCAAATATCCTCTGAGGCTTCCATTTTAATCCTTGGAAAACCAAATAACTTAAGGTTTACTTCATTTCTGGTTCCCAGCTTATGTGCTTTTAATAAGGTAGATTTCCACCATATCTTGTCAACACAAAAAGTCAGTGACATGAGCAAGGCATGCTTTTGGAGTAGTTTTTAGTATATTTATTTTTAAGTATAGGTATGCACATTAAATATGACCCAGAACAACATATCTTCTTGTTCTTTGTATGCCAAATGTTATCAGATGTTTGAAGACAAATAAGTAATAATTAAAGATGAATTTAAAAGTTGTTTTATACAGAATAAGTGAGATTTCTTTTTTTTCTTTTTTCTTTTTTTTTTTTTTTTTTTGAGATGGAGTCTCACTCTGTTGCCCAGGCTGGAGTGCAGTGGCGCGATCTTGTCTCACTGCAAGCTCCACCTCCCAGGTTCATGCCATTCTCCTGCCTCGGCCTCCTGAGTAGCTGGGACTACAGGTGCCCACCATCGTGCCCAGCTAATTTTTTTTTATTTTTAGTAGAGACAGGGTTTCACTGTGGTCTCTATCTCCTGACCTCGTGATCTGCCTATATCAGCCTCCCAAAGTGCTGGGATTACAGGTGTGAGCCACTGTGACCAGCCAGTGAGAATTCTTAAGTAGCTAAATAGGGAAACAGATCGACAGTTATTAAAATATGAAGAGTATTTTAACTCAATGCCTTTAGAAAGAATACTATATGTAGTTAGACATATGTTTATGAAAATACAATAGAGAGTAGATATAATTCTAAACCTTGTGAATTTTTTAGTGAGTTAACACTAAAAATCAAAATAACCTTTAAAAACTTTAATTTTTATTTGTTTTTATTTAAGTCTTAAGCATTTCAAAAAATCCTTTTAAAGAATTCATATTTGTGAGGAACAATTCAAAGCAGAATGTCAATTCAAGATTTAAAAGGAGAAAAAATCTTTATGTACAACAGCAATGAAAATCATCACTGATCCAGATATAATGAAGGCTATAAAGAATACAAGCAAGAAGTGATAAGATGTTCTTAGGCAGAGTAGCTATGATGACAACCAAACATTTACAAGAAAATTTATAAGCTGCAAATTTAGGAATTTCAGAAGTGATGCTGAAGTTTGCATGTGACTGGCCTTCTGAAGGCCAAGGCTGAAGCTAATTAGCAGATTTTGGAAAATTCTGTGGCTGAATTTGAGCTACTGTACATCTCCACATTTGGAGGGAATAAGGACTGCCTTAGACAGTAGCGTATCATTAGAATGAATAATAGTAAGTCATATGATAAGTGTGTGCCTGCCATTCAGAGTGAGTGTGAACAGTGCTAACACAGGAACCCAACAAAGCCACTTGTAGGACAGAACATCACTACACCCAGGTACACAGAGGCAAAGACTCAACATACTTTGGGACAAAAGGTCTTGGTTTTCTTTGATGCCACAAAGTAATCACCTAGGTAAACATCGGGGTCTTAGCTTCCACAGTGTGATTTACCATACTCCAAACATAAATGTTTTCTTAACATTATTTCCCTTACCTGTTCTAATAGACTGAAGTCATTAAAATCTAGCCAGATCTCCAAGTCATTTTGGCAGGAAGAAAGGAAAGAATGGAAGATAGTATTGTCTCAAGAGGACAAAAGATCCTATGAAAACCTCTTTGAGGTTGAAAGAGATAGGGTTTCCAATCCACATTTACTTTCTTTCATTAATTTCTTCCATTTGGCTAAGGAGAAAATGATCTAAAATAGCAATGTGTGAAAAACTAGATACGTTGCAAACACATATTAGACACCCCTGGGATTGCCTCTGTGTTGGAGATCCTTGTTTCTATGATCTTATTGAATCATTAGTGTAAGCTGGCCAGTAAATTCTGCAGTTGGAAATTCTCTACTGTTGGATGAAAGAAGCAGAAAACGTGAGCTGGGCAGTAGTAATTGGGGTTTGCAGAATATTTTCTATACTACTACTGACAAAGGAGATGGGATAGATGAACCACACTATAGATGAGTATTTTAAAAATATTTTTCATCTTTTTTGAGATAACCAAATAAAAATTATAGTCAAGATACGCAGAATGATATTTTGAAATACATACACATTGTGAAATGAATGATGACTGCATTCAAGCGAATTAATGTATTTATCACTTACATTGTTATCTTTTTGAGATAAGAATACATAAGATCTGCCTGGCAAAGTGGCTCACGCCTGTAATCTCTGCACTTTGGGAAGCCGAAATGGGCAGATCACCTGAGGTCAG
The DNA here is from genome assembly GCF_002776525.5 of Piliocolobus tephrosceles. Classification (NCBI taxonomy): domain Eukaryota; kingdom Metazoa; phylum Chordata; class Mammalia; order Primates; family Cercopithecidae; genus Piliocolobus; species Piliocolobus tephrosceles. The sequence continues at coordinate 39,193,252 of NC_045455.1, forward strand.
AAGTTCTGACCTGGCCTGACAAGCCTGGCTTCTAGACAAGCCTGGCCAACATGGCAAAACCCCATCTCTACTTAAAAAAAGTAGCTGGGCATGGTAGCGCACACCGGTAATCCCAGCTACTTGGGAGGCTGAGGCAGGAGAATCACTTTGAACCCAGGAGGCAGAGGTTGCAGTGAGCCAAGATCATGCCACTGCACTCCAGTCTGGGTGACAGAGCGAGACTCCATTAAAAAAAAAAGATACACTTTCAGCAAACTTCAAGTGTACATTATTAAGTATAGTAATAAAGCTGTACATTAGGTCTCCAGAATTTATTCATTTTGTGACTACATATTTATACCCTTTAACCAACATCTCCTCATTCTTTACTCCCCTCACCCCTAGGATCCTTCTATTCTGTTTCTATGAGTTTAATTTTTAAAGAGTCTACATCCAAGTAAATTCGTGCAGTATTTGTCTTGCAGTGTCTGGCTTGTTTCACTTAATGTCTTCGGGATTCATTCATATTGTCACAAATGGCAGGGTTTCCTTTTTCAAGGCTGAAATAATCTACTATATATAATTTTAGATTGAGGCTGGTGCAGTAAGCTCTGCATATGGCTAAAGCCCTTTAGTTATATCTTCTTGCAGGCATGTATATCAGGACAGTTAGCACCACTTGTGTCTTTATCAAGGTAGGGCAAAGTTATTAGTGTGAGCCATATCATTCCCTAGATATAATCAACTCCATGTCTACTGCCATGGCTTCTGTCAGATCTTAGTTGAAGATGTTGGGGACCGTGAATTTTCAAATGCCCTGTTCGCTCTTTAAGTGCTTGACAGAACTTTAGGAGGAGCAGTAACTTTGGTGGCTGGCCTGGGTTGGAGCTGGGAAACCTATGACGGCAGGTCGTTTCTTCAGGCCACAATTTATGGAGCTGAGCCAAAAGGCTGCATCTAGGACGGAAAACAACGAATAGCAAGACTGTCCAGTAGCATTTTCATCCAAAGTCAATATTCAGAGACAGGAATCCAAGTATGAAGCCACAAATACTTAACTGCATCCCCATGTGCTAGGTATACCAGACACTGGGAATATATGAGTGGACAAAACCTGACAAAAGCTACTCTGTCATGGAGGATACAGTAGGCCTGAAGGGGTCTCTGAGCTGGACTTGTAATCTCAGCTGCTTTGCATAGTACATTTGAGGCCCTGGGCACAGCACCTTGGGATTACAAGGTCTGATCGATGACTATGCCACATTTTCTCTTGCTCCGAGAAGTGTGAACCTATTTGTCCCTCTGTTTTGAATACTTCTACCCATTCCCTTCCTCCATCGTGGATACCAATTTCCTGGATAACTCCTACTTATTTATTCTAAGTCATATGGCACTTCTCCTGGGAAGTTGTTCCCAATTCCCAGGCCTAGGTAATGTGTCTATTCCAAGTGCTTCCAATACTTACCATTGTTAACATACAAAACACATCGAATTATAATTTCCTGCTTGCTTTCTGTGTTACCCATAAACCTGTAGCTCATTAAGGGGAGGGAATCTGTAACGTTACCAATATTTCTCCAGACCCTAGTGCAGTGACTGGAACATGGACTCTAAAATATTTGTAGAATATGGGAGTAGTTGACAATATACGGGACAAGCAACCATTGATCAACCAATTGGAACAGAGAAATGTACTGTACCAAATTATTCTGAGTTAACCAGGTGAAGTCTGTTTACCTATCTGTCTGTTTTTATAGCCAAACTTGGAAGCCACAAAGTTTATTTGTAAGAAACATAAAGGATTGTTTCAGATGTATCTGGTAATCTGGCAAATTGTATTTTGTAAATATGGCTTCACCAATATATATCCCATGCCATATGCTTGTCAAAGAATATAACATTGGCAATGTTGTCTCCTCATTAAAACTGAATACACATTTGGAACTGCCTTCACCAATAGGACGTGGTAGAAGTGGTGATGTGTGACTTTCAAGTCCAGGTTGTAATTAGGCAGTATGGATTCCTCTTTTTTTCTCTGAGTTTGCTTACTTTTAGAACACAGCCACCAGGCTGTGTGGAAGCCCAGACCACGTGGTGAGGCCATGTGTGTGTGTTCTGGCCCATAGCCCCAGCTCAGACCTCAGCTGACAGCTGGACTCAAATGATTTCAACAAGCCTTCAGTGAGCAGCCTTTGGATGATTCTAGGCACAAGATTTTAAATCTTCCAGCTGAGGTCCAGACATAATGAAGTACGGACAAGCTGCTCTGTGGTCCCAGTATGAATTCCTGACTCACTGATATCATGGAGATACAATAAATGACTATTGTTTTCAGCCACTACATTTTGGGGTGATTTTTATGCAGCAATAGCTAATAATATAAGCAGGAAAGTAATTTTCCCAGCTTTCACATTCATGATGCTGGCTTTCTCACTGCAGTTAGAACATACTTCTTCATAAACAAGTCAATACTTGTTATAAACAAGACAAATTTGTATAAAAGAAGGGAATACTGTAGAAATGGTAATTTTAAAAAAAGTGACTGAAAATTAATGTAAATTAAAACTATAAAGATTCATAATAAAAGTTTAAAAATTTTAAAAACTAGATTATAACAGAATTATGAAAGTTAGGACTAATATAAGTAAAATAAAATTGTTAAAATGGGAAATCCACTTCCTGTTTCAGCATGTCCTTCCTTCATTCCTTCCTTTTCTTTCCTTTTTTCTTTCTTTCCTTCCTTCTGATAAATAACCAATTTGCAAAAAATTCTGTCCTTATAAAAAAAAACATGAAAATATGCTCAATTTTACTTGCAATTAAATATTCAAATTAAAATTCTAATTATGTATAAGTACATATATGTGCACACATATAATTAGTATATTTTATACTGAAGCCCACAATTTATTCAGATCCACTTTGCTTTTACCTAATACCCTATTTCTGTTCTAGGAGTTCACAGGATTCCACATTACATTTAACTGTCATGTCTCCTTATGCGTCTCATACTATGGCACATTCTCAGACTTTCCTTGTTTTTGATGACCTTGACAGTTTTGAGGAGTACTGTTCAGGTAATTTTAGACAGTCTCACAATTGAGATTTGGTTGATGTTTTTCTCATGATTAAATTAAGGTTATGAGTTTTGGGGAAGAATACCGAAGCAGCAAAGTGCCATTCTCATCACATCACATTGATGGTAACGTGGCTTATTTCTGCTGATGCTAGGCTTGATGAGGACTAACAAGACATCATGTTGGATGTCACAGATTATTGGAAGATTTCTCCACTGTAAAGTTATTTTCCCCCCTTTCCACATTACTCTTTGCAATGAAGTCACTGTGAGCCCACACTTACGGGACGTTATACTCTACCTCCTTGAGAGCTATATATCTGTATCAATTTGAGCCTTTTTAAAATTAAAAAGTCTAAGGATTTATTTAGTTGTATATATTATATACAGCATGATATGCTCCCATTTATTTATTTAATCATTTATTTGTGAGTTCTCTCTTTCCTCTTTAATTGAGCATTTCATATGATCCCATTTATCTCTTTTTTAGTGTGTCAATTATACTTTTAAAAAAAATTAGTGGCTGTCCTTGAGTTTACAGTATACATCTTAAAGTAACGTACATCTATTTTCAAATAAGCCTATAGCACATCACAGGTAGTGCAAGTAATTTATGATGGACTATTTCCAATTCTACCCTATGATCCCTTGTGACAATATTGTTGTCATTCATTTCATTCAATACATCGTGACTGTATTTTTAATAGTCAACCACTTTTTGGATTAATTAAATAAGAACAATTTAAAAAATTAATCTGACTCTGTATGAGTCAAGATTCAACCAGAAAAAACAACAGTAGAAGATACAGAACGTTTTTGTAAGGAATTGGCTTCTGCAAAAAAAGCTGGCTAAACAATCCCCAAATCTGTAGGACAAGCTGTCGGAAAGGGTGGGCTGGAACTTTGGCTGCTAAACCTGAAGCTGCAACTGCTGTCCGCAGGTAGAATTTCTGTTTTAGGAAAAGCTTGACTCTACTTTTAAGAATTTTTAACTGATTGGATTAAGCCCATTTGAATTATCTAGTATAACCTCCCTTACTTAAAGTCAACTGATTATAAACTTTGATCACTTCTGCAAAACACCTTCACAGCAGGACCTTACTTTTTATTTTTCCCTAAGTTCTTGGGGTACAGGGATATTTGGTTACATGAGTACGTTCTTCAGTGGCGATTTGTGGGATCCTGGTGTACCCATCACCCAAGCAGTATACACTGCACCATATATGTTACCTTTTATCCTTTGCCCCCCTCTCACGTTACTCCCCAAACCCCCAAAGTCCATTGTATCATTCTTTTTTTTTATTTTTAAATTTTTTTTATTATACTTTAAGTTCTAGGGTACATGTGCATAACGTGCAGGTTTGTTACATATGTATACTTGTGCCATGTTGGTGTGCTGCACTCATCAACTCGTCAGCACCCATCAATTCATCATTTATACCAGGTATGACTCCCAATGCAATCCCTCCCCCCTTCCCCCTCCCCATGATAGGCCCCGGTGTGTGATGTTCCCCTTCCTGAGTCCAAGTGATGTCATTGTTCAGTTCCCACCTATGAGTGAGAACATGAGGTGTTTGGTTTTCTGTTCTTGTGATAGTTTGCTAAGAATGATGGTTTCCAGCTGCATCCATGTTCCTACAAAGGACGCAAACTCATCCTTTTTTATGGCTGCATAGTATTCCATGGTGTATATGTGCCACATTTTCTTAATCCAGTCTGTCACTGATGGACATTTGGGTTGATTCCAAGACTTTGCTGTCATGAATAGTGCCGCAATAAACATACGTGTGCATGTGTCTTTATAGCAGCATGATTTATAATCCTTTGGGTATATACCCAGTAGTGGGATGGCTGGGTCATATGGTACATCTAGTTCTAGATCCTTGAGGAATCGCCATACTGTTTTCCATAATGGTTGAACTAGTTTACAATCCCACCAACAGTGTAAAAGTGTTCCTATTTCTCCACATCCTCTCCAGCACCTGTTGTTTCCTGACTTTTTAATGATTGCCATTCTAACTGGTGTGAGATGGTATCTCATTGTGGTTTTGATTTGCATTTCTCTGATGGCCAGTGATGATGAGCATTTTTTCATGTGTCTGTTGGCTGTATGAATGTCTTCTTTTGAGAAATGTCTGTTCATATCCTTTGCCCACTTTTTGATGGGGTTGTTTGTATTTTTCTTGTAAATTTGTTTGAGTTCTTTGTAGATTCTGGATATTAGCCCTTTGTCAGATGAGTAGATTGCAAAAATTTTCTCCCATTCTGTAGGTTGCCTGTTCACTCTGATGGTAGTTGCTTTTGCTGTGCAGAAGCTCTTTAGTTTAATTAGATCCCATTTGTCAATTTTGGCTTTTGCTGCCATTGCTTTTGGTGTTTTAGACATGAAGTCCTTGCCCATGCCTATGTCCTGAATGGTACTACCTAGATTTTCTTCTAGGGTTTTTATGGTATTAGGTCTAACATTTAAGTCTCTAATCCACCTTGAATTAATTTCCGTATAAGGAGTAAGGAAAGGATCCAGTTTTAGCTTGCTACTTATGGCCAGCCAATTTTCCCAGCACCATTTATTAAATAGGGAATCCTTTCCCCATTTCTTGTTCCTCTCAGGTTTGTCAAAGATCAGATGGCTGTAGATGTGTGGTATTATTTCTGAGGACTCTGTTCTGTTCCATTGGTCTATATCTCTGTTTTGGTACCAGTACCATGCTGTTTTGGTTACTGTAGCCTTGTAGTATAGTTTGAAGTCAGGTAGTGTGATGCCTCCAGCTTTGTCCTTTTGACTTAGGATTGTCTTGGCAATGTGGGCTCTTTTTTGGTTCCATATGAACTTTAAAGCAGTTTTTTCCAATTCTGTGGAGAAACTCATTGGTAGCTTGATGGGGATGGCACTGAATCTGTAAATAACCCTCGGCAGTATGGCCATTTTCACGATATTGATTCTTCCTATCCATGAGCATGGTATGTTCTTCCATTTGTTAGTGTCCTTTTTTATTTCACTGAGCAGTGGTTTGTAGTTCTCCTTGAAGAGGTCCTTTACATCCCTTGTAAGTTGGATTCCTAGGTATTTTATTCTCTTTGAAGCAATTGTGAATGGAAGTTCATTCCTGATTTGGCTCTCTGCTTGTCTGTTACTGGTGTATAAGAATACTTGTGATTTCTGCACATTAATTTTGTATCCTGAGACTTTACTGAAGTTGCTTATCAGCTTAAGGAGATTTTGGGCTGAGACGATGGGGTTTTCTAAATATACAATCATGTCATCTGCAAACAGGGACAATTTGACTTCTTCTTTTCCTAACTGAATACCCTTGATTTCTTTCTCTTGCCTGATTGCCCTAGCCAGAACTTCCAACACTATGTTGAATAGGAGTGGTGAGAGAGGGCATCCCTGTCTTGTGCCAGTTTTCAAAGGGAATTTTTCCAGTTTTTGCCCATTCAGTATGATATTGGCTGTGGGTTTGTCATAAATAGCTCTTACTATTTTGAGGTACGTTCCATCAATACCGAATTTATTGAGCGTTTTTAGCATGAAGGGCTGTTGAATTTTGTCCAAAGCCTTTTCTGCATCTATTGAGATAATCATGTGGTTCTTGTCTTTGGTTCTGTTGATATGCTGGATTACATTTATTGATTTGCGAATGTTGAACCAGCCTTGCATCCCAGGGATGAAGCCCACTTGATCATGGTGGATAAGCTTTTTGATGTGCTGCTGAATCCGGTTTGCCAGTATTTTATTGAGGATTTTTGCATCGATGTTCACCAGGGATATTGGTCTAAAATTCTCTTTTTTTGTTGTGTCTCTGCCAGGCTTTGGTATCAGGATGATGTTGGCCTCATAAAATGAGTTAGGGAGGATTCCCTCTTTTTCTATTGATTGGAATAGTTTCAGAAGCAATGGTACCAGCTCCTCCTTGTACCTCTGGTAGAATTCAGCTGTGAATCCATCTGGTCCTGGACTTTTTTTGGTGGGTAGGCTATTAATTATTGCCTCAATTTCAGAGCCTGCTATTGGTCTATTCAGGGATTCAACTTCTTCCTGGTTGACTCTTGGAAGAGTGTAAGTGTCCAGGAGATTATCCATTTCTTCTAGATTTTCTAGTTGATTAGCGTAGAGGTGTTTATAGTATTCTCTGATGGTAGTTTGTATTTCTGTGGGGTCGGTGGTGATATCCCCTTTATCATTTTTTATTGCGTCTATTTGATTCTTCTCCCTTTTCTTCTTTATTAGTCTTGCTAGTGGTCTGTCAATTTTGTTGATTTTTTTCAAAAAACCAACTCCTGGATTCATTGATTTTTTGGAGGGTTTTTTGTGTCTCTATCTCCTTCAGTTCTGCTCTGATCTTAGTTATTTCTTGCCTTCTGCTAGCTTTTGAATGTGTTTGCTCTTGCTTCTCTAGTTCTTTTAATTGTGATGTTAGAGTGTCAATTTTAGATCTTTCCTGCTTTCTCTTGTGGGCATTTAGTGCTATAACTTTCCCTCTACACACTGCTTTAAATGTGTCCCAGAGATTCTGGTATGTTGTATCTTTGTTCTCATTGGATTCAAAGAACATTTTTATTTCTGCTTTTATTTCATTATGTACCCAGTAGTCATTCAGGAGCAGGTTGTTCAGTTTCCATGTAGTTGAGCGGTTTTGATTGAGTTTCTTAGTCCTGAGTTCTAGTTTGATTGCACTGTGGTCTGAGAGACAGTTTGTTACAATTTCTGTTCTTTTACATTTGCTGAGGAGTGCTTTACTTCCAATTATGTGGTCAATTTTGGAATAAGTGCAGTGTGGTGCTGAGAAGAATGTATATTCTGTTTATTTGGGGTGGAGAGTTCTATAGATGTCTATTAGGTTCACTTGGTGCAGAGATGAGTTCAATTCCTGGATATCCTTGTTAACTTTCTGTCTCGTTGATCTGTCTAATGTTGACAGTGGGGTGTTGAAGTCTCCCATTATTATTGTATGGGAGTCTAAGTCTCTTTGTAAGTCTCTAAGGACTTGTTTTATGAATCTGGGTGCTCCTGTATTAGGTGCATATATATTTAGGATAGTTAGCTCTTCCTGTTGAATTGATCCCTTTACCATTATGTAATGGCCTTCTTTGTCTCTTTTGATCTTTGATGGTTTAAAGTCTATTTTATCAGAGACTAGGATTGCAACCCCTGCTTTTTTTTGTTCTCCATTTGCTTGGTAGATCTTCCTCCATCCCTTTATTTTGAGCCTATGTATGTCTCTGCATGTGAGATGGGTCTCCTGAAGACAGCAGACTGATGGGTCTTGACTCTTTATCCAGTTTGCCAGTCTGTGTCTTTTAATTGGAGCATTTAGTCCATTTACATTTAAGGTTAATATTGATATGTGTGAACTTGATCCTGCCATTATGATATTATCTGGTTATTTTGCTCGTTAGTTGATGCAGTTTCTTCCTAGCCTCGATGGTCTTTACATTTTGGCATGTTTTTGCAATGGCTGGTACCGGTTGTTCCTTTCCATGTTTAGGGCTTCCTTCAGGGTCTCTTGTAAGGCAGGCCTGGTGGTGACAAAATCTCTAAGCATTTGCTTATCTGTAAAGGATTTTATTTCTCCTTCACTTATGAAACTTAGTTTGGCTGGATATGAAATTCTGGGTTTAAAATTCTTTAAGAATGTTGAATATTGGCCCCCACTCTCTTCTGGCTTGTGGAGTTTCTGCCAAGAGGTCTGCTGTTAGTCTGATGGGCTTCCCTTTGTGGGTAACCCGACCTTTCTCTCTGGCTGCCCTTAAGATTTTTTCCTTCATTTCAACTTTGGTGAATCTGGCAATTATGTGTCTTGGAGTTGCTCTTCTGGAGGAGTATCTTTGTGGCGTTCTCTGTATTTCCTGAATTTGAATGTTGGCCTGCCCTACTAGGTTGGGGAAGTTCTCCTGGATGATATCCTGAAGAGTGTTTTCCAGTTTGGTTTCCTTTTCCCCCTCACTTTCAGGCACCCCAATCAGACGTAGATTTGGTCTTTTTACATAATCCCATACTTCTTGAAGGCTCTGTTCCTTTCTTTTTCTTCTTTTTCTTTTGGTTTCTGTTCTCGCTTCATTTCATTCATTTGATCCTCAATTGCTGATACTCTTTCTTCCAGTTGATCGAGTCGGTTACTGAAGCTTGTGGATTTGTCACGTATTTCTCGTGTCATGGTTTTCATCTCTGTCATTTCGTTTATGACCTTCTCTGCATTAATTATTCTAGCTATCAATTCTTCCACTCTTTTTTCAAGATTTTTAGTTTCTTTGCACTGGGTACGTAATTCCTCCTTTAGCTCTGAGAAGTTTGATGGACTGAAGCCTTCTTCTCTCATCTCATCAAAGTCATTCTCTGACCAGCTTTGATCCGTTGCTGGCGATGGGCTGCGCTCCTTTGCAGGGGGAGATTATCATAGCTCTTATTTTTTGAATTTCCAGCTTTTCTGCCCTGCTTTTTCCCCATCTTTGTGGTTTTATCTGCCTCTGGTCTTTGATGATGGTGGCATACTGATGGGGTTTTGGTATAGGTGTTCTTCCTGTTTGACAGTTTTCCTTCTAACAGTCAGCACCCTCAGCTGTAGGTCTGTTGGAGATTGCTTGAGGTCCACTCCAGACCCTGTTTGCCTGGGTATCAGCAGCAGAGGTTGCAGAAGATAGAATATTGCTGAACAGCAAGTGTACCTGTCTGATTCTTACTTTGGGAGCTTCCTCTCAGGGGTGTACTCCACCCTGTGAGGTGTGGGGTGTCACACTGCCCCTAGTGGGGGATGTCTCCCAGTTAGGCTACTCAGGGGTCAGGGACCCACTTGAGCAGGCAGTCTGCCCCTCCTCAGATCTCAACCTCCGTGTTGGGAGATCCACTGCTCTCTTCAAAGCTGTCAGACAGAGTCATTCGCGTCTGCACAGGCCTCTGCTGCTTCCCCTGTTGTTTTTTAGCTGTGGCCTGTCCCCAGAGGTGGAGTCTACAGAGACAGGCAGGTTTCCTTGAGCTGCTGTGAGCTCCACCCAGTTGGAGCTTCCCAGGGGCTTTGTTTACATACTTAAGCCTCAGCGATGGCGGGCGCCCCTCCCCCAGCCTGGCTGCTGCCTTGTGGTTAGATCGCAGACTGCTGTGCTAGCAATGAGGGAGGCTCCCTGGGCTTGGGACCCTACCAGCCAGGTGTGGGTATAATCTCCTGGTGTGCCCGTTTGCTTAAAGCACAGTATTGGGGTGGGAGTTACCCGATTTTCCAGGTGTTGTGTGTCTCAGTTCCCCTGGCTAGGAAAAGGGACTCCCTTCCCCCTTGCGCTTCCCAGGTGAGGCGATGCCTCGCCCTGCTTCAGCTCTCCCTGGTCGGGCTGCAGCAGCTGACCAGCACTGATTGTCCGGCACTCCCCAGTGGGATGACCCCAGTACCTCAGTTGAAAATGCAGAAATCACCGGTCTTCTGTGTCGCTGGCGCTGGGAGTTGGAGACTGGAGCTGTTCCTATTCAGCCATCTTGCTCCGCCCCCCCCATTGTATCATTCTTATGCCTTTGTGTCCTCATTGCTTAGCTCCCACATATCAGTGGGAACATGCGATGTTTGGTTTTCCATCCTGAGTTACTTCACTTAGAATAATAGTCTCCAGTCTCATCCAGGTCATTGCAAATGCTGTTAATTCATTCCTTTTTATAGCTGACCAGTATTCCATCATACATATCTCATAGTTTCTTTATCCACTTGTTGATTGATGGCCATTTACCTTAAGATCAGCATTTGATTAAATAACTGAACTGTAGCTGGCTAAGTGGATGCATAAAACTGACCATCATGCCTCTGTTTATTTCTTCTCTGATACTTTCTTAATGGAGATCCAAGCTTCTCACCAATGTTATTTTTCTTCTGCCTAAAGTTTTAAAAACATTTCTTAAAGGGAACTTCTCTTGGCGATGCTTCACATGCGTTTTTTGTTTGTTTTTGTTTTTGGCAACACTCTTATTTCTCTTTCAATTCTAATAATTTTGATGTACATACAATTCTACATTGGCAGGAGTTTGTGCTTATTTCACTTTTTCTTCTTTCTTATATGGTTTCTGGCAAGAAGTATACTGTAACTTACTGTAACTCCTATTTTTGTCTGTCTAAAGGTAAGGTGTCCCCACACGCCCCACACCAGTCTGGCTTCTTTAAAGATTTTCTTTGTTCTTGATTTTCTGCAGTTTAAATATGACATACCCAGGGATGGGTTTTGTTGGTATATATTTTACTTGGTGTTTTCTGAACTTCCTAAATCTGGTGTGATGTCTGTCATTAATTTTGGAAAGTTCTTGGCCATTTTTATTTCTGTTAAAAGATAAACTTAGGCACATTAAAATTTTAAAGAGTTTATTTGCACATTCAGCAATTCATGAGTTGGGCAGTGCAAGGCACAAGTACTTCAGGGCTCCACTGAGGGGCCTCAAGGGGAAACTTTTGTTTCCAGAAGAAAGATTAAAAAAGAATTTGACTGGTTTTAAAATTGGAAGTCCTTAGAGGTTAGTTGGTGATTTCTGATTGGTAAAGTCTCCAGTTAAAAGTCAGTTGGAGGTTTCTGATTGGTTAAGCATCAATTTTGTTTGACAGTTTTGTTTCTATGTTAGGAAAGTTTCTATTGATCTATCTTCAAGTCCACTGATTCTTTAGCTGTGTCCAGTCTACTGATGAACTTATCAGTGGCATTATTTGTTAGTGTTTTTGATTTGTTAGTATTTCCATTTGATTCCATTTCTCTGCTTATCTAATCCTTCTATTCTTGCTTGTCATTTACTTTTTCTATGGAGCCCTTAATAAACTAGTCATACTTAGTTCTTTAGTTTTCTGCCTAATATTTTAATTTAATTTATTTTTTATTTTACTTTTATTTTGTTTTCATTTATTTTTTTGAGATGGAGTCTCTGTCGCCCAGGCTGGAGTGCAGTGGCACAATCTCAGCTCACTGCAACCTCCGCCCCTCCAGGTTTAAACAATTCTCTGCCTCAGCCTCCAGAGTAGCTGAGATTACAGGGGCGTGCCACAGTGCCCGTCTAATTTTTTTGTATTTTTAGTAGAGATGGAGTTTCACCATCTTGGCCAGGCTGGTCTTGAACTCCTGACCTCATGATCCACCCGCCTCGGCCTCCCAAAGTGCTGGGACTACAGGTACCTGCCACCACGCCTGGCTAACTTTTTGTATTTTCAGTAGAGATGGGGTTTCACTGTGTTAGCCAGGATGGTCTCCATCTCCTGACCTTGTGATCCGCTGGCCTCCGCCTCCCAAAGTGCTAGGATTACAGGCGTGAGCCACCATGTCCGGCCACTGCCTAATATTTTAAAACTCTTTGTTTTATCTGAGTCAGCTGACTGTTTGGCACAATGTAGCCACTCAAGTCTTAGTGAAAAGAGTAAATGAATGAATACCAAAATAAATAAGGATTACAGAAAGCTCAATTATTGAGGTTCAAAGGTATAGATGTTTTAAAAACACATTAAATATGTTTAGTAAAACAAGTTAAAAAAATGGAAGGTAACATACTGTGATAGGTTAAATAATGCCTCTCAAGATATTCAGATCCTTATCTCTTAAAACCGAATGTTATCTCAGGTAAAAACGAGACTTTTCAGATGTGATTTAGTTAAGGACTTTGAGAAGGGGAAGTTATCCTGGATTATCCTGGAGGACCTTAAATGTAATCACGAGTGTTCTTACAGAAGGGAAGCAGTACAAAGAAGGCAATGTGACCACTGGAGTAGGATTCTATGCTGCTGGTTTTGAAGATAAAAGATAGGGCCAGGATGCAAGAAATGCAGCTCTAGAAGCTGGAAAAGGCAAGTAAATTAATCTTCCTCTAGCGTACAGTACTGCCAACACTTGGTTTGGTCTAGTGAAAACATTTCTGACTTGTGATCTCCAGAAGCGTGATGGAATAAATATCTGTTTAGGCCACCAAATTTGTGTTAATTTATGACAGAGGTCATAAGGAACTAATACACACTGTGAAGTCCTTAACAGATATGTGAGTTGGCCCTGGCTTTCTATAGACTTGAAGACCCCTGCTGGAATGGAAGCTGTCTCGGTGGTGGAACCCCACATAAAGGGAGAGGGTGGGATAGAATCCCATCGGTGCCATCTCTTCTCAGTCATTGCCTCGCTAACAACTTTAACTCCATGCCAGAACATCTGTTTTAAGTGGAGTTTACCTGCCAACTAATGAGAGATTACTAGGCAAAAAAGAATGATTCATGTCTCTCTGGCTGTGTAACTTCAAAGTCTCCAAGGTTGAGCCTCTTGGCAAGCCACAGCACTGAATACTCAGCAAACGTTTAGAATGAAATGAAAATTGTCTTAGATAAATTGGTCAAAAAAATCCTGAATATGAGCAAAAATAGAAAAGTATACCTTTGAAAGTATAAAAAAGGTTAAAGAGGCCAAAAACATGCCAGCATATATAGAATGCTACTAATTCGTTCAACTTTTTTTTTAGAAATAAGAAACTAAAACAGATGTGTCTCCAAGTTGACTTGACATTTTTGAAGTAGTTTCTCAAAATAGAAAAAACCTAAAGGAATAGAAAAAATCTAAAGTTAAACTGATAGAGCATAAATAAAACAATAAATTTTGAGGATAAAAGAATATCAGGTAAATATACCATTAAAGACATTAATAAGGAGTCCATATAAGTAATTCTTATATTTCAAAGACTGTAAATGTCTATAGTACATATCACTCTACTAAGTGCAACTTATGAAAGACCCCTACTTTATTTCAGTGAGTCAGTAAAATACCTTCATCAAAAATACACTGTTGGGCCACTAAATTCCTTTTGTAATATCTACCCTAGCAATCTCAAGTCTGCTCCAGTGATTTACAATGTACAAATCATTACACGCCATCCTTTCAAGTCAGTAAACATTCATTATCTACTATGCAGTGGGCACTACTGAAGTTTCTGTCTCCAAAGAGTTCCATGAATTTGAGGATTTGTGGACAGTATCTGATCTATCATCATTACTTATTAATTTTCACATTCTTATTACCTTAAAGCAAATGGGTCAAATTGAAAAGATGATTCTGTTTCCAAAGGATGCCCCTAAGCAGGTGACTAAAAACATTTCACCACAATTTGGTGTTTTTTTAATTGGTTTATGCACATATTTCTTAACAATCAGCATTAGGAGCAATTTTCATTCTCAAGTTTCCTATTTTGTACTGAATAAAAATTTAAGGATAACTTAATCATTATATGAACATAATGGGTCTACACACCTTCCCCTTTATATTTTAGCTTTAAAAATTATTTATTAAATTTTATTTTAAAGTTATATAAATTTTGTTTTTAGAGACAGGGTCTTGATCTGTTACCCAGGCTGCAGCGCAGTAGCACTCCAGTGAGCACAGGTCACTGTAACCTCAAACTCCTGGGTTCAAGCAGTCTTCTTGCCTCAGCCTCCTTAGTAGTTGGGCACGGGCTCAGGCCACCATGCCTGGCTGATTTTTTGTTTGTTTTATTTATTTATTTTGTAGTGATGGGGTCTCACTATGTTGTCAAGACTGGTTTCAAACTTCTGGCCTCAAGCAATCCTCTAGCTTCAGCTTCCCAAAATGCTGAGATGACAGATGTGAGCAACTGTGCTGGTCTTATTTTAGCTTTTATCTGATATACATCCCTTATGTGTCAATTCATGCTGTTTTCTTTTTCTACTTATTAATTTAACTTTTACCACACTAGTTGGTTTTTGCTAAAAATCACAAAGCTGGACCAAGATAGGGAATTTGTGTCACATAAAAAAGAGAGTGTAATGGGGATGGTGTGGCCTCATTATGTGAATTAATTGCAATGGCATCTGACTTTTTTTTTAACTAGTTCATAGCAAGAAAGATTATAATTCAGAGTGTGTCATAATTGCTGAAGTGAAATTACATGTAATAAACTTCCTTGGCCCATTGTCCCTTAAGAATTTCAGTCCTAGCAGCCAGATCATCTTTGTTCCTGTGGAACTGGTAGGGACACAGCAGAGGCCCTGGGCATTTGGCAAGATCAGGTAGAGGCTCGTGGTCAGGCCAGCTGTGCTGCTTGGTCTTCTCTAACCTTGGCCTAGTTAATTGGGCTTTCATCTTTTAGTTTCAAGAAGTGAGCCTTGGTCTTACCTGTCCATATTATTTTACATTTGGGGATCCTGCTAGGATCCCAATTCCTTCATGACTAAAGTTTCCCTGTATTCTTGATAATCTCAGGTTTGGACTCCACTTCTTTCTGCAAAGTCCAGGTATCAGGACCAGATGGACTTTAGTTCTTTGTTATCTGACTTTACTGCTTAGTTTATTCCATTTTCTTTATCCCCACCTGGTACCAGAGTCACCCAAAGTCTGCCAGGAAATATTCTCTGTCTAAGAACTGACTCTTGGCTGTTCATATCACTCACTGTTTGAGCAACTCTTGACTTTTCTCTATAGACTATGGTTAAGGACTTTTCCTCGTTACCTACTATACCTATCCCATTGCCAAGCCTCAAGGACAACATCAACTGCTTTTTCTATATCCATAAGTAAATGACAGAGGAAACCTTGAAAAATACTTGTTTTCTTTAAATTTGGTGTATTACTTTATGAAAGAAATGTATACTTGTATCAAACACATTATGTAGTAAAAAGTGAATGGCCCACCTTCTGTATCCTCTCATATTACCCCTTAAAGAAACCAGAGTTAACTGTGTGCCAGGAGTAGTTAGTTATCAACCCCACTGCCATGTTAGAATCGGCAGAATTTAAAAATAAGGATAACTAGGTCGAGTGCAGTGACTCAAGCCTATAATCCCAGAACTTTGGGAGGCTGAGGTGGGTGGATCACTTGAGGTCAGGAGTTTGAGAGCAGCCTGACCAACATGGTGAAACCTTGTCTCTACTGAAAATACAAAAAAATAAGCTGAGCATGGTGGCGCGCACCTGTAGTCCCTGCTACTCTGGAGGCTGAGGCAGGAGAATGGCTTGAACCAGGAGGTGGAGGTTGCAGTGAGCAGAGATCACACCACTGCACTCCAGCCTGAGTGACAGAGTGAGACTCGGTCTCAAAAAGTAATAATTAGTCTCTGCTTGGTGGTGTTTAACAACCAGTTGTGTGAGGGTAGGGGAAAGAGGAAGGGTCTAGCTTATAGCAATTGTTGGTTACTCATAACTACTCCCATTATGAACAATTTCAAGCAACCAACATGAAATTGTGAAGTTAACTGGCTGATTGAATTTTTGAAGATCTTACAATTGCTTCTTCTGAACCTGAATGAGCTAGCTTTTGTAGACAACTGCCTCCAGCCCCATCTCATCCCATCCCATCCCACTGTAAATGAATCAGAATCTCTGGGGATCAGTTCAAGGTAAATCTTTCTCATGTAGAGCTCTTGTAAGGCCATATTAGGAACCTGGGTTTGTAACTTGTCTCTGTCACTTAATATCTGTAACTTTGGGAAGCTTACTACACCTTAATTTTCTCCAAGGATAACATGGTGATCTTAACTGTCCCTATTTCACAGGGTCATTACAAGATTAAATGAGTTGATGTAAGGTCTGGCATGTTAGCTCTTACTAGTTTGTCAGAGCTCAGTTTCTTCCTTATAACTGGGCTGCTTAAAGAAGACTACTTAAACTTGAATAGTAATTCTTGGTTATCGAGTTATTCAAAGCAGCTTAAGGATCTGTGTTGCAAAGAATTTAAGATGAGCCTAGATTAAGAATTGAGACTGAGGTCAAATAAGAATTCCAGTTAAAATGAGAACTAAAATTCACAGGACATTGAATTTCTTTCCTTGCTCCAGGCTGGGATGAAAAGGTTAGGGAACATTTGTTCAGCTTGAAACGTTTTCTATGGACTTACCCCAATATTGTGAACCTAGTTAAAAGCATGCTGCTTTGGCTGTGCACATCACACAAAGGGGCACATTCCTTTAAAGAAACTCACCTCCACAGAGTAATAACAGGCTTGGGCTTTGAATACTGAAAGCATAAACCACTGCCTTGAAATGAATTTCTAAAAAAGAGCTTCAGGGTTCGGATCCACTTCTCATATCATTAAAATACCTGCTCTCTTAAGGAAACCTTGTCCACTTTAACTCATAGAAATTTAGAGCTTGAAGGCACCTTACAGATCATTCCTTATTCACTTAACGGGAAACAAACTGTTGCTAGGTAGGTCTGGGGTTTAATAAGAAAGTTCTGAACAAGCCTCTGGCATTTCCTCAAATGTTTATAGGTTCTCAATTTTTCCCTTTTCAACTGAGCCTTCTAATGGATTTTTCAACTTTTGTGGAAAGTCCTGTTAACCACACTTTGCCAGGTCACTCTAAACAAAGGGAGAGCTATTAAACAAGAAGATAAAGGAACCATAATAGGAGTTATTTCTAAGTAATAGCATTGGATCAGTTCAGAAATAAGTCCCTTTGCAGCAACAAGTATTGGCAAACATGTGGGATTCAACTCCAAACCAAGTTGTGGTCAGTGTTAAGCAATAATGAAAGGTCTAACTTTCACAGATAATCCACATTCCCACAGCTCTTTGCTTCTGGAAAACTGTTTACAGTGGAAGAAGTAAGATATCAGTAAGATACAATTACCGTGGAGGCTGCCCCATAGAGTAGCAATTATGTTCCCAGCTTTGGGCATTTTCCTCTGTGGTTCAGAAATCTGGAATTTGTCTTTTAAAAACACGTTTTGAAATTCAACAGATGACATGAGATGTCAAGGAGGAAAGAGAAAGGAGCCCGTATTTTTTTGAAGTTCTTTTTTCACACAAGACACAGTAAGTAGTGGTTTCCATATGTTTTCCCATGGAGCTTCATGACAACTGTAAAGTTGGGTGTCATAATGTGGTTGAGTCTTAGGATGAATGTTTACCAAAATAGTTTTGTGCATCTCTATCTGAATCCAAACCTCTCGGTCAATCTTAGACACATGCTGCTTATGGAAGTCAGGGACTAATGCAGTATTGTTGTAAGGGCATTGACCTATTCAGGTGTCTTTGTGTATTCTTCTAAAGCTCCACTGAGAGTAGAAACACTGTTATTCATCTTTACATCTATGACCAAGGATTGCCCCCTGGTGCATAGAGGAAAACTCTTGCTCTGCAATAACGAGAAAGATTTCAACATTAACATATGATTACATAATTATAGACCCTATCAGACTTTCCATGATTAGATTTTCACATGCCTTTTAATAGGAAATTAAGTAGGACTTAACATACTACTTCATTTTGGCACTTAGTAGTTGCTAAGGAAGCATTAGTTTTCTTCTCCCACTGAAAATGGTCCAGTAGTCCCATAGAGAGTTGTTTTTGGATAAACATAGAAATTGACCTTTCTACTGTTAAAACTTGAAACTTGCATTTGTATTATCTGAGTTCCTTCCTCAGGAAAGAACCTTCAGGCCTCTCAAAGTATCAAAGAACTGAAACTCACCAGATCAGGGTACCAGATGCCTCCTTGTTCCTCATTAGTTCCTGCTTTCTTACACGTTGCTACATTGCTTTCCTGCTGCACAAAACCCCTAGTTTTAGTCAGAGATGGATTTCAGGCTGAGCTCCCATCTCAGCTGTAGTATCTGAATAAAGTCTTCTCGCTTGGCAATACTCATTGTCTAAATGATTGGTTTTCTGTGCAGCGAGCAGCAGGACTTACACTGAACTCACCAGTTTTTTTGGTAACACACACAATCCTGGAAGTGGGAGAAGAGTTTGTGTGAGGAGGAGGCACGTTGAAGCAGTTTGTGTTTGGGGGTTCTCGAGTATACATGGAGGTTTAGGTTTACTACAATGGAAATAATTCAATGAGTGTCAAATGCCAATGTCTTAGGAATCAAATGTGCTAATGAAGATTGATATCTGTCATTTAAGTACCACATATCATTTTCTTTATGAAAAAACTCACTGAATCTCAAATAATTTACAATGAACTTTCAGACCAACACTAGTCCATATGTTATCTGAACTATACAGGACTCATAACTTCAAGTATTTTCAGTTAAATATGCTGAAATGTTTCAAGAAGTTAAGTTTTCTGAAAAAGTCCTGACTAATTTTATTTTTTGTTCACTAATATTCATCAGGTGATGTTTTCATGGTACAAGTTTACATAAGAAATCGTATCTATCGTGTTGAACAATTAGTAAGGTTTCAGTTGGGAAGCATACTGCTAGATAACAGTCTGAATGATGTCTGAAAACATTGCATCTTGTGTGAGAAGCAGGTCTGGTGAACTTGCCCTTATATATACCTAATCTTAAATACATGCTCAAAAAACAGATAGAAAGTTCCTGCCCAAAGATGTTTCAGTTTTTAAAAAGGCATGAGGTAACCAGTCAAGGGCCTAAAACAAGAAAGACTCAGTTTCTTCCACAACAAGAACCTAGGTTGTGTGTTTCACAGGTCAGGCTGAAATAGGAAGTCTGTAGAAGGCAGGTCCCACCTCAGAGTTTCAGCTGGGGAGATATTAGACCCACAGAGAAGCTAGAAAATATACACAGGGAAGGTTCCCACTGACACCCCTTTGAAGCTGCAGGGATTTCTTTACATCATGTGAAGCTGGAAAACCTCTTTCTGTGAAGTGCCAACATAGAATATTGGGACTTACTGAACTCAGATGGAACCAGAACATTTACCTTTTTCTTCCCACTCAGTTCTCCCAGACAGAACTCTTGGTGTTCTAAGTATGGGTTGAAGTGGCTAAATGTAGCCTCTGGATGATGAGAAAACTATAGATTTCCTTTTGGATGACCAAGATATGGGAAGGAGCTATTGGAGTTATTCAAAACAAAAACAAAACTCCAACAGAAACCCCAAATCAGGAGAAAAGAAATCACCAGCTGACCTTGAAAACCCCTGTGAAAATCCGCCTAGTCAGACTTTGTGATTGTATTTAAAATCTTGTTTCTGCCCTGTCTTAATAGGCTTAGACTCTTTTTACTATATTTTATTTCTGTTTTTTGACAGGTTTCCTATTCCTAAGCTTTTGCTGTCATTTTATTTGTGTTAATATCTGTTACTGTTTGGGGGTGAACAGCAGGAGTTGCTTTTGGGCTCCCTGAACATGTAGTAATTGATTCTGGTTCTAGATTCTAAAGTGAATTCCAGCAACCATATGGATGTTTAGAGATGAGAGTGAGAAATTAGTCTCTAAGAATGGGAGGAACTGACTGGTGGGAACAGTCACGGGGAAGAGGTCTTGGGACAGGCAAAGAAGTTGGAGATTAGATTAGGTATATATACCTCAAGGCATGCCTAAGTGAGATAGATTTCCTAGCCTATGGAAAAGTTAAAAGTAGCTACCATGGCCTTCAGGTTCATGGAAGAAGGAAAAAGAAATAACAAAACCCAAGCAGAGCAGAGTAGGCATACCTGATTAAATTAACCCCTTGGTTTCAATGCTAACCTACTTCTACCCCCACCCCCTAATACCATGATGTTTCAGTGCCTGCAACATGTGGGTACTGAAATAATTGTTGAAATAAAATGCTGCATTGGTGTGAGCGTGTTGTTGAAATTCAGCTATAACCTCTGAAAGGAAAACCGAGACCTTGGATAAAGGAAGGAAGAGAATATGATGTGACTTCTCCCATTTCTTCTAAACATAACGTGATTTTACTTGTCTTCCTTTATAAACATGGAGCCTTTTCTCAGACTATAATTGGATATTCTTTTATTTAAGGTATGATTGGAAATGTAAGCTCTGAAGGTGGAAATGTAGTTGAGGAAAGGTTCCCAAGGGGGGGGGGGTACAGAGGAAATCCCCAAAGTATTTATACAGCAGTTGATCAGACATGGATGCTAAGTGTTTAGAAACAGGTGGTACCTGCAGCTGACTAAAACGTGTAGTCAATAAATTAAAAACCGGGTGGGGGTGGTACAGAAAGTGGTTTTACAGGTGTCAGAAAAGCAAAAGGCATGCCAGATTTAATGGCACTTGATTTTATTCTAGTTGGGTAATCTCAAGATTTCCTTATTGGTGAAAACATTTGGGCAACCTATATACTGCAATAGTAATATTAAACATTTCTCAATAATTATCTAACAGAGTTGATAGGATCACTGCAGTTATTTCTGTAGCTGTTGTGATAAGAACATTGATTTTTTTTCACTATCATAATTTTAGAATAGTTACTTCCTTTTCTCAGGAAAATAAAATACTCTTTAAAAATTCAAACCTAAGAACTGTATTGATGAAAGGTATTTATGTGCATTAAAAATTAATTTCAGAGTTTTTTAAAATAGCAAATCTCCTTTGTGTATTTAAAGTGGCATTTCTATTGTACAAATATTCAGAAAGATCTTAATTTGTCCAGAAATGCTACAAATATTTGCTTGCAGCTTTTTCAAAGGATTTATATTACAGAGGTAGAATTATAGAGAGGAATGACAACTTAGTAGCTATGAGATCTTAAACATATTTAACTGCTCTGACCTAATTTGTAAAAGGAGGAAGCTGAGATACACATTTCTAACATAGTTTCCAGTTAATCTACCCTATAGGTGTATAATTCCGCTACATATGAGACAGTTTTCCTAATAACAAAATTCTCATTGCATTATTGTGCAAGCATATTTCTATTTACTAGAAAATTAGCCAAAGAGCAGAAGCTTATTTACCTGATTTTTACCCATTCTCCCCTTTCTCTGTTTGCTGTTTCTGGAACAGTCATCTGTTGTGCAACGAGGAGAAACTAGCAGAGCTATTACAGAATTCTTCCAGGTTTTCTCTTGCTCCAACAGCACAGTTGCAAGTAACAGTCGTTTTAAATGCTTCCTCCCACTCCACTCTCCAATTCAAACACCTTCATTTCTCCTAAAAGGAAAACAACCAGTCAGCTTAAGAAAAAAAAAACCTACTCCCTAACAAATTATGAGAACCAACATACGCAGCAAAATATTTTATAATCATTAACCGATCTAACAAAAGAATTAAAGTGTATGCATGACCAGAGCATGCTGTGCTCTTTATTTTCCCACTTATGGTGCCCACGAGTATGGGTGTTCATTCTTATTATTGACTGTTCTTACTAACTATGCAATATGTTTACTTCTCTAGTTTTCAGAGGAGGAAATTTTTTTAGTACAATTTTAGTCCAACACGTACTCCTCTACAATTCATGTGGTTTGTCAAAAAAGTTAATATTGCTGGAAAAAAGAATGAATGCCAACACGAAAACATGGTTTTCAGTGTCTGGAGTACTGGCTCGCCTCTTTGTCCATCTGGCAAAGCCACGTTTTCTTCAGCACTCTGCTCCAAAGGTTTAGCCCCAGGTGGCTGGTTACTTTTTAGTGTTTTAAAATGTACTTTTGCACACCTACCTCTAGGGATTCAGTATATATTACATTCAAAGATTATCTCACCCCACTTTAATTTTTTCATTTTCATCTCTGTCTCCTACACTTGTCTGAATTTGTAGGGGGATTCAGTACCATGAGTAGGTGAATAAGTGAATTCTTTCCCATGAATGCAAGGGAAGGAAATAACTATGAGAAGGAATTTGCAGAGATTTTTTTTTCCCCCAAGAATGAATGAGGACATGGTGCTAACAAAAGAGAGACATTGAAGGAATAGAAAGAGGACAAAAGGAAATCCAGGAAAGAAGATTGATAGAGAAGTTAGAGAAAGGGTTTATATTAGAATGTATGTCAAGTTAATAGGATCAAATACCTATTTTCAGATGAGATCAGGTGTGTTAAGGGTGGTGTAGCCATAGATGAAAAGTGTATTTTCAATCAATAAGTATTATATAAAAAGTAGTTTAGTACAATGATTAAGAAATACGTGTTCATTGTAATTGGTAAAACAATGCAGAGATGTATTTAAAAGATATTTTTTCCTCGTTCCTCTATTCCCAGTTGTTCCAAACTAATATTAAATGTATGTTGGATGTTAAAACTTCTATGACTTTCTCAGCACTTATGCAAGCAAACATACATACATATAGAGGTATAGTTTGCTCTTTTACAAAAATTTAATTGTACTATACCCATTCATTGGCAGATTAGCAACACATCATGGACATCCTGCAGGAGACTAGACAGTGATCTAAGTCTTTTCCTTTCCTTCCTTTTCCCTTTATTTTCCTCATCCCTTTCTTTTCTTTTCCTTTGTTCAAAGGTTTACATCTGTAGAATGGATACTCCACAATCTATTTCTGTATCAATGATAATCATTTGTTTCTAGAGGTTTTTTCTTTTTCTTTTGTCTCTGCAAAAATGTTGCAATAGTCATCCCATTACACACAGGTGCTTTTGTATCTATGGGGTAGATTCTCCAAAGTGAAATTGCTTGGCCAAAAGGTATGTATATTCTCAATGTTAACAATGACCAGATCTCTTAATGTGTTAGCTTATTATGAGAAGCTTAGGCAACTTGTAGCTCCAGAAATAAAATTGAAGTGCCCATTTTCCCGCATCTTCATCAGTTCCAAATGTCATAAATCTTTTTGGTTTTGCTGATGTGGGTGAAAAATGCTACTTTATTTTTATGTCTCTGTACTAATGAGGCTAAGCATCTTTTCATATTTATTGACCAACTGAATTTTATCTTCTGTAAAAAACCATTTCGTCCATTTTTCTTTCATTGTTTCATTTTTTTTCCCTAATTGGAGGCATTCTTTTTGCTTACTATATGTAGTGAACTTTTGTCATATGCAAATGTTTTCATAGTTAATCATTTTTATTTTGACTTTGTTTATGGTGAATTTGCCATGTAGTGTTTTAATTTTATGACGTCAAAATATGTCTCTTAAAATTTATGGCTTGAGACAATTCTTTTTCGCATAGGAAGTTTTTCTCTGCCTAAAGATTGTGAAAACATCTTAATTTTCTAATTTTTATAAACCTATAAAATATTTTTGCATTTAAATTTTATCCATCTGGGATTCATTTTGGCATATGGCACGAGGTAGATGATCTAGCTTGTTTTCTTCTATACAGATAGCCAACTATGTCAGGATCATTTATTAATAAACCAATTATTTCCCACTGAATCAAAATGCCATTTTTGTGGATTTATTTCTGAATTCTATTTTGTTCCATAAATCTACTCGTCTGTTTTTGTGTTGGTGCCAGAGTGTTTTGATTAAAGTGACTTTGTAGTAAATTTAAATATCTCATAAGGTATATAATCCCCTTACCACTTTTCTTTTTTCATAATTTTCTATCATATACACTTTTTATTTTTATTTATTTTTTTAACAAGAGAAAAGAATACAAGTTTATTTAGTGTCAGTTTTGCAAGACATGGGAGCCTTCATAAAGCAAAGAAGACCCAAAGAAATGATGTATGGTTAATTTTTAAAAATATTACTATATCCCTTTTTTTTAAAATGTCAGTTTTTAATTTCAAAGGATACATGTGCAGGATTGTTACGTGGATGTATTGTGTGACACTGAGGGTACAAATGAGTCCGTCAGCCAGGTACTTAGCATAGTACTCAACAGGTAGTTTTCAAGCCCTTGCCTCCCTCCTCTGTAGACCCCTCTAGTAGATCACAAGATCTGTTGTTCCCATCTTTATGTCCATGTGTACTCAATGCTTAGCTCCCACTTATAAGTGAGAACATGCGGTATTTGGTTTTGTTTCTTTATCAATTTGTTTAGGATAATGGTCTCCAGCTGCATCCAAGAAAGGATAATTTCATTCTTTCTTTATGGTTGAATAGTATTCCATAGATAGAAAGTTTTTAAATCTCATCAACTTTAATACAATTTTATTCATTTTTCTTAAAAACAACAGAATCATCATTGAAATTGTATTAAATTAAGAAATTAATATTGGTTGAATTGAATTTTTAACAAAGCTACTATTTTTGTTTGTTTACCTGAGATGGAGTCTTGCTCTGTCACCCATGCTAGAGTGCGGTGGTGCAATCTCAGCTCACTATAACGTTTGTCTCCTGAGTTTAAGCAGTTCTCCTGCCTCAGCCTCTGGAGTGGCTGGGATTACAGGTGTGTACCACCACACCCACCTATTTTTTGTATTTTTAGTAGAGATGGGGTTTCACCATGTTGGCCAGGCTGGTCTCCAACTCCTGACCTCGTGATCCACCTGTCTCGGCCTCCCAAAGTGCTAGGATTACAGGCATGAGCCACTGCGCCCAGCCGCTTCTACTTGTCATAAGCATTTTTTGGACATCTGTGCATTCATTAGAATATTTTTTTCTTAAATGACTTTCTAATATTCTCCTCAATTTTTAAATTGTTTTAATTTTTATTATAGTTTTAATTTTTATCATGAAGGACATTATACATATAAATCATAATTTTTAATTTTTGTCATTCTGGTGGGTTAATAGTGATATTGATTTATGATCTTAGCTTGCATTTCCTTGCTTACTATTGGGGCTGGGCAGTTTTCATAACTTTTTTGGCCAGGTTATAATCTTTTTTTGGTGAAATGATTGTTCAAGTCTATTGTATTGTCTTTTCAACATTGATTTGTAGTAGCTCTGTAGTCTGTGTATGAGTCTTCTGCTGGTTATAAATGTTGCAGATACTGTCTCCAATTCTGTAACTTGCTTGTTCTTTTTTGTCAATATGGGTATTTCAATAGTCTTGATTTCATTATAATCTAGCTTATGATTCTCTTAATTTTGTTTTGTTTCTTTTTGTTTTTGTTTTGAGACAGAGTTTTGCTCTGTCACCCAGGCTGGAGAGCAGTGGCACGATCTCTGCTCCCTGCAACATCTGCCTCCTGATTAAGTGATTCTCCTGTCTCAGCCTCCCAAGCAGCTGGGACTACAGGCATGTGCCACCACACCCGGCTAATTTTTGTATTTTTTAGTAGAGACAGGGTTTCACTATGTTGGCCAGGCTGGTCTCAAACTCCTGACCTCAAGTGATTCACCCGCCTCGGCCTCCCAAGGTGCTGGGATTACAGGTGTGAGCCACCGTGCCCAGCCTCGTTCTTTTTTGTTATCAGCAGAACTTTTTATGTTCTGTTGAAACTCCTTCAAGGTCCTGAAGAATTATGCATGCATTCTCGTTTAGGAACTTTGGTGTTTCTCATTGAAATCTTCAATCCACCTAAAAATTTTAAAATATTATGTAGGGACCTAGTTTCTTTTTTTGTTTTTGTTTTTCTAATTATCTATCTGGTTGACCTAGAATCACTTATTGAAGGCCTCTCCTTTCCCCCGTGCTCTGGACTTGTAACTTGGTTGTATTGGTCTACTTGTCTAAACTTCAGGCAATGACATAACATTTTAGTTGTTGTACCTGTGTATCTAGCTAAGTATTAATAACGCCACTTTGTTCTTCTTCTTGGTCTTTTGCCTTTTATATGGTGTTTAGATTTCCAATTTCTACTGGGGGGGGGAACCCCCCCACACAAAAAACCCAAATTGTAGAAGCTTCCCTCTCTTTGCTGAGGGAACATTTGGAAGAAAACTTGGTTCTGCCTTTCAGTCTTTTCTCAAAATAGAGGACACAATGTCCTTTAAAAATATGACTCAGGGCCGGGCATGGTGGCTCATGCCTGTAATCCTAGCACTTTGGGAGGCTGAGGCGGGTGGATTGCCTGAGCTCAGGAGTTTGAGACCAGCCTGGGCAACACGGTGAAACCCCGTCTCTATTAAAATACAAAAAATTGGCCTGGCATGGCAGCGTGCGTCTGTAGTCCCAGCAAGTCACGAGGCTGAGGCAGGAGAACTACTTGAACCTGAGAGGCGGAGGTTTTGCGGTGAGGGGAAATCGCACCATTACACTCCAGCCTGGGTGACACAGTAAGACTCTGTATCAAAAACAAAACAAAACAAAACAAAACAAAAAACCAGAAAAGAAAAAAAACCTCAGATCATGTGATACACTTGACTTTATACCTTCTTTGATATTTACCATTCACTTTCCCTCTCCGTTTCCTTACTTTTGTTGGCTTGGTAAAATTTTTCTTTTCATTTCATTGTCAGTTTGAAGGTTCTATTGTACTTTTACATTTTCAAAAAATGTATAAACCCATGTAACCACTATCACAATATAGTGAACATTTCCATCACCCCAAAAACCTCTTCATGTTTCTTTGCATTTGAGCTCCTGATTCCTGGGCCTTAGGCAACCACTATTTGTTATCTGTCACTATAAATTAGTTTTGTATACTATAAAGTTTTATATAAATCCTTTGGCATACGGTCTTTTGGTTCTAGTATATTTTGCTTAGCGTAATTATTTTGATATGAGGTTATCTTGTTACGTGTATCAATAGTTCTTTCTCTTTAATTGTGGAGTGGTATCCCATTGTAAGTATACACCACAAATGGTTTATTCTTTAATCTTGATGAACATTAGAATTTCTCTATCTTTTGACTATTATGAATAAAGCTTCATGAACATTTATGTCAAACCTTTTATTTTTTGAGAGGGAGTCTCGCTCTGTCGCCCAGGCTAGAGTGCAGTGGCGCAATCTCGGCTCACTGCAAGCTCCGCCTCCCGGGTTCCTGCCATTCTCCTGCCTCAACCTCCCGAGTAGCTGGGACCACAGGTGCCCACCACCACGCCCGGCTAATGTTTTGTATTTTTAGTAGAGATGGGGTTTCACCATGTTAGCCAGGATGGTCTCAACCACCTGACCTCGTGATTCACCCGCCTCGGCCTCCCAAAGTGCTGGGATTACAGGCGTGAGCCACCGCGCCCAGCCCACATACTTGTAAACAACCAGATCTTGTGAGAATTCTATCTTGAAACAGCACTGGGGGATGGTGCCAAACCATTGGAAACTACCCCCAGGATTCCCTCACCTCCCACCAGGACCCGCCTCCAACCAGAGATTTGGACACGGACACAAATTCAAAGTATATCAGTGGATGTTCCATTTGGAGTTGATTTTTGTATACAATGTGAAGTAAACATCAAAATTCATTTTAATCCCACACCGATATGAGTACTCTTTGTTGAAAAAATGATTTTTTCCCCGATTACATGACCTTGGTCCTTTGTGAACAAACAAACAAAAAAACAACCAATGAAACAAACCCAAACTGAGCACATATATGTGGGATTCTCTGTTGTGTTCCATTTATATGTCTATATACAACTTCCACGCTGTCTTGACAACTGTAGCTTTACATAGTAAGTCTTGAAATTAGGTTTTGTAGGTTGTTACTGAGATTAAAGTACATACAGATAGATCATGGTAATGTAATCATTTTGTTGTCCCCCTCAGGAATATATGTGGTTCACCTCACAATCAATTCAGTCATGGATATTGCTACTGGTCACTGAGAGACTGAAATGTGTGGGTGGGCTAGGTCTGCTGGTGGCATTTAGTGCCTGGATACAGATAGTCATACATTCAATTTCTTTTATTGCAGCCATTATCCCACTGGATTTTTGAATTTGGGAACTAAAATTCATTTCTAAAAATGTTTCTCAGTATCTAAAGGGATTAGATAGGATTTCTGTTGTAGTAAATGCATTGACTTTGTAGCTATATTCTTCAACACCATCCAGAAAGATGGTGAAACTACACAACATTTTGCCTACAAGCCTTATATAGATTTAAGTGTTCTCAACAATGACAGACAACCTTACTGCAAACTGCCTTGCACACATTATTTTTTCTGATTTGAAAAAAGCCGATTGCTAAAATTAGATTTTGAAGACTAAATTATTTCTGTTTGTAGAACACCTAGTTATCAAAATCATTTTTGATGTGTGGGCTCTTGCTCACGTTTTCTCAAATAAGTATGGTTGCCAATTTATACTGACTTCTGGTTCCCCTCTGTGTTGTGGCATTTATGGTTGGTTCCTTTCCAGATCTAAGACCCAGACAAAATGAGGCACTTATATGTAGCTCTCATACATTGTAAGTAATTGGGGGAAAGAATTACCATACATTATTTGTTTACTAATTTCTGCCTATCTTCATTAGCCTGGCTTCTTAATTTTCATTAAACTCATCCTGATTTCATTAGGACTCTGTCTATTTGCTTACTGAGATGCCTTATAATTTATATGAAGATGGTTTTCTATAATCTGTTATTTGTTAGAATGGTCTGTCTCCTATAAATTAATTGCCATCTCACTGTTATGAGCACCATCTGTGGAGTCAGGAGGTCTGAGTTTTTGATCCTGTTCTGCTTCTAACTAGCCATGTAACCTTGTAAAAAAAACACTACCTTGGCCGGGTGTGGTGGCTCAAGCCTGTAATCCCAGCACTTTGGGAGGCTGAGACGCGTGGATCACGAGGTCAGGAGATTGAGACCATCCTGGCTAACACGGTGAAACCCCGTCTCTACTAAAAAAAACAAAAAACTAGCCGGGCGAGGTGGCGGGCGCTTGTAGTCCCAGCTACTCGGGAGGCTGAGGCAGGAGAATGGCATGAACCCGGGAGGCGGAGCTTGCAGTGAGCTGAGATCTGGCCACTGCACTCCAGCCCAGGCGACAGAGCGAGACTCCGTCTCAAAAAAAAAAAAACAAAAAAACAAAAAAACACTTCTTCTTTCTGGGATTCAGTTGCCTCATTTGTTTGATGAGGAACTTGGTCTTGATGATCCTTGAGATCCTTCGTAGCTTCAATATCTCAGGATTATAAATGAATTAAAGTTCTTCATTGGAAATTTCAGTTTGAATGAACTCGTGAAATGGGTTATATGTGGCTGTTTGGTTTTTATACCAAATTTGTTCTGATTGGGTATATCATACAAATTATGTCAAATAGGTTAAAGATTCCAAGGTCAGTACAAGTATAACAGCTTCATAGATGGCAAATGATGCCTATGTTGTGTCAGTAAAGGAAGAAGAAATTCCTGCACTTGTATTAAAACACTGCCTTTATGTTTATTGCCTACCTAGAGTAAAACAAACTATTTTGTCACATTACTGTTTCCCAGATGAGAATGTTTTGCAATGTGCTTTCTGAAACTGAGGAAATTATTTTTCTGGTTTCTGACAAGTCTTTCAATAGTCTTCTGTTGACTCAAGAAATCATTGCCTTAGAGCCAATAACCCTCATATCCACTAGAAATATTCATCTTACATTTTAGAACTCCTTTGGAATAAGTTTTATGTAGGCGGAGTAACTGAATCGTCATGCATGCTGCCAGTTTCGCAAGCAAAATTGTCCATGATAGAGAAAAAAGTGTTTATAGCCTCCCAGTGTCTTCCCTTTACATAAGAAGCTTTCAAATAAAATGTTTCCATGAGCCTCCTGGGAGTTTGGATCCTTTTTACAGAATGTCACAACTGAGAATAATGAAACTACACCTTCTTTGGTGAGGCAAGCACCCATTTTCAATTCGCTAGCATGAACCCTTGGTTCCCTTTCTGTGTGACTTTCACTTTAAACATCCTATATTTAAAAAGGAAAGAAAAGAAAAGCTCATTTCTCTATAGCTACAATCCCATTTCTCTCCTCTCCTTGGGAACAAAATTTTTTGAAAATATTTTTTTTCACATTTTGTATTCTCTCCCCAACTCACTCTATTTGGACTTTTTATCCCCTCAACTAAACTGAGGTGATTACTCTCAAAATCATTAAATGACCTCTGCGTTGCCAACACAGTGTTCTTGACTGCTCAGCATCATTCAACCTTGGAGTATTCCTGGGCCTATTTTTTTTTTTTTGTCTATGTATTCTCTCCTGGTAATTTCATCCAGTTTTGTATTTTTGAGTACAACACATATGCCAATGACTCTCAAGTCTGTATTTTGAGTCCTGATAGTTCCCCAGAGTTCCAGACTTACATATCCAATACTTACTGGAAATTTCTACATAGATGTCTAATTGGCAATTTCAACTTAACAAAGCCAAAATAGAAATTTTATTCCTGCACATCCGAACTCCCATGATTAGTCTTTCTCATTCTAGTAAATGACATCACTCTCCTTCTAGTTACTCAAGTTAAAAAGCTAGGAGTTATTCCTAAGCTTGTGCTTTTTCTTGTTACATCTTGTTCCTCAATGAGTTCTGTTGATGATACTTCAAATACACTGACTGCCAGGTGCAGTGGCTCATACCTATAATCCCAGTACTTTGGTAGGCTGAGGTGGGCAGATCACTTGAGGTCAGGAGTTTGAGACTAGCCTGGCCAACATGGTAAAACCCTATGTCTACTAAAAATATAAAAATTAACCAGGTGTGATAGTGCACACTTGTACTCCCAGCTACTTGGAAGGCTGCAGCGGGAGGATCGCTTGAGTTTGGGAGGCGGAGGTTGCAGTGAGCAGAGATTGTGCCACTGCATTCTAGCCTGGGTGACAGAGCAAGACTCTGTCTCCAAACAAAACAAAAAACAAAAAACCAATTATACTGACTACATTTGTCTTCATTTCCTTCTCTACCCTCCTAGTCCAAGTTTCCATGATTTTCATTTGACCTACTGCAATAGCCTCCTTGTCTCCTTTTATTTTTGTCCTCCGACTTGGTCAACTGTCCTTTGGTTATCTGATCTTCTGTTCAACACTGAACCAGGAACTAAATTTCCCAAACTCTTGCCTTTCTAGATAGATTCAGCCAAAAAAGGGCATTGGTGGAAGACTGCTTTCTGTGATGTCTTGTATACCAGTTGCATTTTTTTCTGTGGCTCCAGCACCTGCTACCATCCCCACCTTCTGTAGACCTAAGTCTATTAGAAAGCCCTTGCCAAGATAATGCCAAGTGGATGACTCCAGCTTCCTGACCCTGCTCACATATTACCTCCTTCCTCTTAGAAGTATTAGTTGCTATTGTGAGTCTCAGGTTGCTTCATTATACCCTGTTTGAACTCTTAAATCTTCGATTGTGTATCTAATTCCTAGTATTAATTCTCCTTTGTTTAAAAGATGCAAAGTTATAGCTATATTTTTTAAATTTAACTTTTACTTAAAATTCAAGGGTACATGTACAGGTTTGTTACACAGGTAAACTCATGTCATGGAGATTTGGCATACAGATTATTTCGCCACCCAGGTACTAAGCGTAGTACCCCATAGGTCTTTTTTCTGAACTTCTCCCTCTTTGCACTCTCCACCCTCAAATAGGCACCAGTGTCTGTTTTTTCTGTCTTTGTGTCCATGAGTTATCATCATTTAGCTCCTCCTTATAAGTAAGAATATGTAGTATTTGTTTTTCTGTTCCTGCATTAGTTTGCTTACAACAATGGCCTCTAGCTCCATCCGTGTTGCCACAAAGGACATGATCATATTCTTTTTATGGCTGTGTAGTATTCCATGGTATATATATACATATTTTATTTTTGAGACAGAGTCTAGTTTTGTTGCCCAGGCTGGAATGCAGTCACGTGATCTCGGCCCACTGCAACCTTCGCCTCCCAGGTTCACGCAATTATTCTGCCTCAGCCTCCTGTATACCTGGAACTACCCTCATCCCCCACCACACCTGGCTAACTTTTGTATTTTTGGTAGAGATGGAGTTTCACCAGGTTGGCCAGGCTGGTCTCAAACTCCTGACCTCAAGCGATCTGCCCACCTCAGCCTCCCAAAGTGCTGGGATTACAGGTATGAGCTGCTGCACCCGGCGGCCATGGACACATTTTCTTTATCCATGCTACCATTGAAGAGCATTTAGATTGATTCCATGTCTTTGCTATTGTGAATAGTGCTGCAGTGAACATATGTGTACATGTGTCTTTATGGTAGAACAATTAATATTCATTTGGGCATATGACCAATAATGGGATTGCTGGGCCAAATGGTAGTTAGGATTTTAGTTCTTTGAGGATTTGCCACACTGCTTTCCACAATGACTTAACTAATTTACACTCCTGCCAGCAATGTGTAAGTGTTTCCTTGTCCCTGACCTCACCGTCTGTTATTTTTTGACTTTTCAGTAATAGCCACTGTGACTGGTGTGAGATGGTATGTCATCATGGTTTTGACTTGCATTTCTCTGATGATTAGTGATGAGCATTTTTTAAATATGCTTGTTGGCTGCATGTATGTCTTTTTAAGAAGTTTCTGTTCATGTCTTTTGCCCACTTTTTAATTGGGTTGCTTGTTTTTGCTTGTGAATTTGTTTATGTTCCTTATAAATTCTGGATATTAGACCTTTCTCAGATGAATAATTTGCAAGTGTTTTCTTGCGTTCTATAGATTACCTATTTACTCTGTTGATAGTTTCTTTTGTGGTGCAGAAGTTCTTTCGTATAATTAGATCCCATTTGTCAATTTTTTCTTTAGTTGCAACTGCTTTTGCCATCTTCATCATGAAATGTTTGCCAGTTCCTGTGTCCAGAATGGTATTTACTAGGTTATCTTCCAGAGTTTTTGTAGGTTTAGGTTTTACATATAAGTCTTTAATACATCTTGAGAGGCTTTTTGTATAAAAAAGAGTGGTGCAAGGAAGAGATCCAGTTTCAATCTTTTGCATATGGCTAGCAATTTTTTTTTTTAAGTTCTGGGATACATGTGCAGAATGTGCAGATTTGTTACATAGTTGTACATGTGCAATGGTGGTTTACTGCACCTACTGACCCATCTTCTAGGTTCCCTCCCCTCGCACGCTACCCTGCAACAGGCCCTGGTGTGTGTTGTTCCCTTCTCTGTGTCTATATATTCTGATTGTTTAACTCCCACTTATGAGTGAGAACATGTGGTGATTTGTTTTCTTTTCCTGTATTAGTTTTCTGAGAATGATGGCTTTCAGCTTCATCCATGTCCCTGCAAAGGACATGATCTCATTCCTTTTTATGGCTCCTAGCCGTTCATCCCAGAAATCAACCACACAATCAGACATAAAGCAATTCTCAGCAAATTAAAAAAAAAAAAAAAAAGCTGGGCAGGGTGACTCACGCCTGTAATCCCAGCACTTTGGGAGGCTGAGGCAGACAGATCACCTCAGGTCGGGAGTTCGAGACCAGCCTGACCAACATGGAGAAACCCCGTCTCTACTAAAATAAATAAATAAATAAATAAAAATAAATACAAAATTAGCTGGGCGTGGTGTCACATAGCTGTAATCCCAGCTACACAGGAGGCTGAGGCAGCAGAATCCCTTGAACCTGGGAGGCGGAGGTTGCAGTGAGCCAAGATGGTGCCAGTGCACTCCAGCCTGGGCAACAAGAGTGAAATTTCGTCTCAAAAACAAAAACAAAAACAAAAAAAACATACTCTCAGACCACAGCACAATAAAAATAGAAATCAATACTAAGAAAATCACTCAACATCATCCAAGGACATGAAAATTAAACAACCTGCTCTTAAATGACTTTTGGGTAAATAATGAAATTAAGGAATAAATCAGGAAGTCACTTAGAAACTGTTGAGAACAAAGATACAACATACCATGAGTCTCTGGGATACAGCTAAGGCAGTGTTAGGAGGGAAATTTATAGCACTAAAAGCCCACATCCAAAGTTAGATCTCAAATTAACAACCTAACATCACGCCTAGGAGAACTGGAGAAGCAAGTGCAATCCATCCCCAAAGCTAGCAGAAGAGAAGAAATTTCTATATCATTACTTGATCTTGATTGACATATCCCTACACAATATATTTTCCACATAGCAGCCAAATAAATATATTTAAGAAAAAAGTTACTTGGATCCTGTTAGCTCCACCTCCCCTTTCCTTTCCTAAACTTAGTTAAATATTTTTACAAAGCTCTTATCTCAATGAGAATAAAATCTAAGCTGCTTATATTGGTTTACAAAGCTCCACATAATCTAGTTCCATTTTGTCACTCTTGTCTCATTTACACCATGTTCCCTTTTACCAATTTGTAAATCATATAGGAAGTAGATTATACTCCAGCTGTGCTAGCCTTTGCTTTTTCTTGAAACAAACTAAGCTTGTTCTAGCGTCAGGACTTTTACACAAATTCTTCCCTTTACCTGGAATTCTCTTCTCTCTGATCCTCATACTGGAGTTCTTATTCAGATATGTTTTTTTGAGAGAGTCTCGTTCTGTTCCCTAGACAGGAGCACAGTGGCATGATCTTGGCTCATTGTAACCTCCACCTCCCAGACTCAAGCGATTCTCCTGCCTCAGGTGCCCAGGTAGTGGGGATTACAGGCAAGTGCTACCATGCCTGGCTAATTTTTGTATTTTTAGTAGAGACAGGATTTCACCATGTTTGCCCCTGGTCTCAAATTCCTGGCCTCAGGTGTTCTGCCTGCCTCGGCCTCCCAGACTGCTCAGATTTCAGACATGATCCACCGTGCCCCACCTAGATGTCAATTTTTAATATCAACTCTCCTATAAAACCTTTCATTACTCCCATTCTAAAGTGATTACTCTTTATCCTCACACAATATATTCTTTTTCCTATCATTTGTTAATACAACATCATTTGAATTGCTTTCTCTGTCAATTTTATGATGTTTTCAAGGTTTTTTTTTTTGTTCTTGTAGTCTGTATCCCCTGGGAAGAGATCTTGGTATTCTTGTTTTAGTTCCTAGAATAATGTTTAGTACACAGAAACTATTAATATGTATTTGAGTGAATGCAAATCAGAGCTCTAGTTAGGTAAGAGTTGGATGAATAAGGACCAGAATTTGTCTAATTCCTAAATTAAGTAGTAAATAATCGCTTAGTGTTTTTAGAGGATAAACTAAATGTTGGCTGGGCATGGTGGCTCACACCTGTAATGCCAGCACTTTGGGAGGCCAAGGAGGGGGGGATCATGAGGTCAAGAGATTGAGACCATCCTGGCCAACATGGTGAAATTCTGTCTATACTAAATATACTAAAAATACAAACATTAGCTGGGTGTGGTGGCACACGCCTGTAGTGCCAGCTACTTGGGAGGGTGAGGCAGGAGAATCTCTTGAACCTGGGAGGTAGAGGTTGTAGTGAGCCAAGATTGTGCCATTGCACTTCAGTCTGGTGACAGAGTGAGACTCTGTCTCAGAAAAGGTAAACTAAAAGTCAAAATACTGAAGTACTAAGTACAATGTATAAGAATATTTTAGCCTAATACAAAAGAAGATGAAATACTAGGGTCAAGTTTACATCTGTTTGCATGCTGAGCCGTGAGCATACTCTTAGGCTCTTCATACCTGAGGGGAAAGGAGCTTAAACAGTGTGACTGCCACTTTCATATGAGAATTCTACTTCTGGTAATGGCCGATAAAATAATTCAGCCCAACCTTACCACTGAGAATAGTTAGAAAACTTGGAAAGAAAAGGAAAACATCTGCTTGAAAGCATCAGTGAGCTCGCAGGACAGTAAAGAATTATGGAGTCAAGATCTAGAATAAGAAGACATCCAGACGGGGAAGCTCAGCACTCGGATCAGTTTCCCAGCCAAGGATATCTGTTGATTCCAAGGGAGGCAGTAGAGAGCCTGAGAAACATAGCAGAACTTTTGATAGCTTCGTGGGACCAAAGGGACAAAACTGTCATCAAAGTAAGGGTGAATAAGAAGTAGTCTGAAAATGTATTTATATGTAGTATCTATAAAGAGCTACAAATCAATAACGACAGTGAAATAGAAAACAAAATACTTAAACAGTTATATCACCAAAGAGGATGTTCAAAATGAGTAATATTGCCCAACCAGCAGAAAGGGTAAAATCAAGGAGAATGAGAATACCAATTGTTAGTGAGGACATGGAGGGAATGGAACTCCCATGTGGTTGGTGGATCTGTAAATTGATATAACTGTGGGACAAAGTTTACCATTATCTTTCAAAATTGAAGTCAGGCAACTCCAAAAGGTAGATATGCATGTGCCTGTATATGAAGAGGTAGGCACAAAAATATTTATACCAGTATTATGTGTTACTTCAAATATTTCTTCTGCTTCTTTCTCTGAGGATTCCAGTTATGTGTATGTTAAACTTTTTATATTGTTTCATAGTCCTTGGATATTCTCTTGCTGTTTTTTCATTATATTGATATATCTGAAAGCTAACTGATTCTTTCACTGGCCATATCCAGTGACTCATGAGTCCATTGAAGGCATCCTTCATTTCTGTTAGTGTTTTTGACATGTAGCATTTCCTTTGGATTCTTTACTAGTTTCCATCCCTCTGATTATATTACCTTTGTGTTATTTCATATTGTCTACTTT
Source organism: Piliocolobus tephrosceles (assembly GCF_002776525.5). Taxonomy (NCBI): domain Eukaryota; kingdom Metazoa; phylum Chordata; class Mammalia; order Primates; family Cercopithecidae; genus Piliocolobus; species Piliocolobus tephrosceles. The sequence goes on from NC_045455.1 coordinate 39,230,230, forward strand.
TTTCTATCAGAGCCCTTAAATAGCTATTTTAAATTCTCTATGTGATAATTTTAACATCCGTGTTGTATCTCTGGTTCCAGTAATTGCTTTGTTTCTACAGATTGTTTTTTTCTTACCACTTTTTGTGCCTTGTAATTTTATTTATTTTTGAGACGGCGTCTTGCTCTGTCACCAGGCTGGAGTGCAGTGGCACGATCTCGGCTCACCGCAACCTCTGCCTCCTAGGTTACTGCCAGTTCTCCTGCCTCAGCCTCCCAAGTAGCTGGGACTACAGATGCCCGCCACCACACCCAGCAATTTTTTTTTTTTTTTTCAGTACAGATGGGGTTTCACCGTGTTAGTCAGGATAGGATGGTTTCTGTCTTCTGAACTCGTGATCTGCCCGCCTCAGCCTCCCAAAGTGCTGGGATTACAGGCGTGAGCCACCGCGCCTGGCTGTAATTTTTTATTGAATGTTGGACATTTATATCAGGTATAGGAATTGAGGTAACTAGGCGTTTAGTGTGAGATTTGTGTTAATCTTTGTAGAAGTTGGGCTGTGTTTAATGTTTGCTGTGGCTATAGGTGCTAGAGGCTTCAATTGCCTCTAGTTTTTGTTTTCGTCTCCTTTCTTGACTTCAGGCTTTCCTAATTACTCCTGCTCAAAAAGAGTCAGTTTCTTGCAGATTCTTCAACTGTAATCCACTGTTACACTAGTGCTCTGTGTTGGTGTGGTGGTAAAATGTGGGGGTGGGGAAACATTGTACCATCTTCCAATTAAATCCCAGATTTGTAGTGGGCCTGTGTCTCGCGACTGTGAACTTCATAAGTGTTTCTGCAGTGATAGGGCCTTTCTACCTCTTTACCCTCGACTCCTTTCTCTGGATGCAGCATTCACAATCTACTTCATTGAGGCTGTGATCCCTGTTGAGTACACCCCTGCCAAGTCAGGTGAGACAGGAGGAGGAAGGCTGTACAGGGAAGAGTGTGTAGGAATGCCTTTTCTCCAGCTGGGAGAGGCTCTGGCAATCTTCTTTCCCCTGGACAGAAGGCTTTTGCTGTGGAAAGGTCTCTGGGTGTATTTCTCAGTGATGACTCTTTCCCTCCTCCCTACCAGAACCACAAGGGGACCATTCTGAAATCTTTACCATGAGAACCTGGTGAGATTCCTGGAGGAAACTGTGGGAGGCCTAAAATATTTCTTACTCCCAGGTTAATCCACACTCAGTCTCCACCAATTTGGCAAAATTGCCATTTGGTTGCACTTACCAATGTATGGCTCTAGTGGATTCTATTCTAAGTAAGCAAATCTCAATTGTGCTTTTTTGGGCGCTCTTATCTCTCCAAATCTTGGGCTGGTATTTTGCTCTGGAACCTCTGTGTTCTGCTGGGTCTAAGAAAGGTTGTTGATTTTTGGTGTGTCCAGCTTTTTTCTTTTCTTTCTTTTTTTTAGACCGGGTCTCTGTCATCTAGGCTAAAGTGCAGTGGTACCATCACAACTCACTGTGGCCTTGACCTCTGGGGCTCAAGCAGTCCTTCCACCTCAGCCTTCCAAGTAGCTGGGACCACAGGCATGTGCCACCACACCCAGCTAATGTTTTGTATTTTTTTCCAGAGACAGAGTTTTGCCATGTTGCCGAGGTTGGTCTCAAACTCCTGAATTCAAGCAGTCCTCCCTCCTTGGCTTCCCAAAGTGTTGGGATTACAGGCGTGAGCCACCATGCCAGGCCTCCGCTTTTGCTTGTGTAAAAATGAAAGTGACAGCTTTCAAGCTCTTTACCTATTGAAGCTGAAAGCAGACCTCCATATAGTATTTGTAATAGCCTGAACTTAATGAATCTAAATGTGCTTCACAATAGAGGCAATAAATAGAATGGAATAATATACAGCAATAAAAATAAGCACATAAAGGATTGATCTCACAATAATAAACTGCAAAAACAAAAGAAGAAAAAAATCACAAAAGGAAAACTATAGAAGAGTATTAGAAGCGTGGATATAAGTTACCTTTCTGGAGGAAGAAGGAGGTAGCTATTGGGGAAGACCATGAGGAATATTTTGTTTCTTAATGTTGGTAGTGATTATGTAGGTTTTCACTTTGTGATATTTCCTGGAGCACAATTTTCTGTTAGTGTGTTATATTCATGAGAAAAAATTGTTTGCAAGAAGTGACTGCCGTACTTTGGGCCATATACATTTTCTAAAATAGAGATCACTAGGTAGATAATCTTTTCTACCATATATAGTAAAGTTTTGGTTAAACACTGAAATTTCTCATTGAATACTTGGTATTTACACATAAAGTCAAAGCCTACACCTTAGAAAATCAGTAGTGCTTCCATTAACAGGACACTATACATATTCTGAGTCCTTGGGAGAACCAGTTTGGATTCCCTGGTCATGCACTAGAATGGAGTAGTAATGTTTGACAAGCTTGTCCTGCCTGATGACCCACAGAAGTGACTGCTTCCTTCCCAAGTAGCCCATTGAGAAAGGCTTTTTGGTCAGAGGCAGATCCCTGGGCCCTGAACACACAGAATTTATGATCATGAGTGAATACTGTGTTTTTCATAGGGAATGATGCATTGTTCAATGTAGGGAAAATGTTTAGGAGAGATTCATGCAGAAGGAGAAGGCAGTGTTGTTCAGTGCTAGAAAAGTTGTAGAAAGAAGAACAATCCATATTTAGATAGAAAATTAAAAGATTGGAGATCAAAAGGGAACTCAGAAGTCCTGTCTCAGAAAAAGTCCATTCTGTTTACTATAGGAGCTTACATGGCTGCAGGGAAACCTCAAATCCTTTTTGGAGAGGTAGGGTGGAGTTACAGTGAGGTATGGGAATGTGCAAGACAATGCTCAGACCTCAGCATTTTGGTTCAAAATAAGAAAGGTAACTAAGAACAAATTGCTTTGATTAAAACATTATATTTGGCAAATGAATCAGCTGTGCAAGTGGTAGGTCATTTGAGGAGAAAGTTTCTTAATGTATTAGCCATAGATGAGTTACTTATGTGTAATCCAGAGTCGTCATTAGGGTTTCATTCACAAAGCTATTTTGGACACCTTGGAGCTATCTAAAGTCCTCCTGGAACTTGAACTACATAGTTCTTTCTAACTTGTGGTGATGGAACCCCTGAAGAATTTGGGAGCCTTTTCCGTGTCTATACTTGGATTTGCTGGGAGTGAGTAATAGCAACAGTTCAACCAAACAGAAGTCCTTTAAGGAAGTTGAGAAAAAAATACCCTAAGGTAAGGAAGAACCACTGGATCGTACTCCTGTCTCAAGAGCAAAGAGAAGTGTGGTCTGAGGAGGGAATGTCGAGGGGACTTAGAACAAAGGGTCTTTGAACAAGTTCTTTAAAGACGAATAGCATCAGCATCATAGGCAGAACTTCTTGGAATGTCCTTCAAGATCACACACCCACTAATGCCTGGAATCTGTGGATGTGATGAGAAACCACTTCTTTGATGTGTTGTGTTACATGGTATACCAGTTTTCTAGGGCTGCTGTAACAAAGCACCACAAACTAGATGGCTTCAAACAACAGAAATTTATTGCTTTATAATTCTGGAGGCAAGATATCTGAAATCAAGATGTTGGCAGGGCCATGCTCCCTCTAAGAATCTGGGTAGAATCCTTCCTTGCCTCTTCCTAGCTTCTGATGATGGCAGGCAGTACTTGGCATTCCCTGGCTTGCAATCACAGCCGTCCAATCTCTGCCTCTGTCTTTACATGGGGTTCTTGCTGGGTATCTTCACATCATCTTCCTTCTCTGTGTGTCTGTGTCCAAATTTCCACTTTTTATAAGGACATCTGTTATTTTGGATTAGAGCTCACCCTCATGACATCATTTTCAATTTGGTTCCTTCTTAAAGACCCAATTACCAAATGAAGTCACATTCTAACTGGGAGTTAGAACTTGAACAAATATTTTTTGGGGGGATACAATTCAGCCCATAGCATATGACACAGTTGACTTTAAAAAGGGAGATTATCCAGGTGGGCCTAATATAATCACATGAACCTTTAAGGACAAACTTCTCTGGCTGGTAGCAAAAGAGGAAGTCAGAGATTCGATGTGTGAGTGGGATTGGAGGTGTGTGCTGTTATTGGCTTGAAGATGGAGAGGCCATGAGCCAAGGAATATGGGCAGCCTCTAGGAGATGAGGGTGGACTTTGGTTGACAGTCAGCAAAGAAAGGGACCTCAGACCCACAGCTGCAAGGAAGTGAGGTCTGCAAACAACATGATTTTGAGAGTGAATTCTTCTTCTGAGCCTTCAGATAAGAGTCCAGTCCAAACAACAACGTGATTTCTACCTCTGCAGAAAACTCAGTTGAGTCCATGTGGGCTTTTGACTCTTGACATAATTAATGTTGTTTTAAGACACTATGTCTGTGGCAATTTTAAATATAGCAGTAGGGAATGACTATGGAAATGCATAGAGTAAGTAGCCTCTTCTCCAGAGTTGATACTAAGGATTCAGAACCCTATAAGAGCTGCTGACACAATCAGATTTGGGGACAGACTATGACTAACAGTAGAAACAGATTCTGATGGTTGCTGAGAGCTAAGAAACAATTCAAGAACTTTCTGTGCTGTTAATGGGCACCTGAAGCCACACTTGAGCCTAGCTAAAGGCTGCTTCCTGGTGGTGCCAGAATAAACATATGGACAGGAGCTGTCAGTGAAGCAATGGATATTGGCTGTAGAAACCTTTTTAATTGGAAACTTCTAGCCTCTTACATTATTATTCCTAGAAATAGGGGATTGCCACAGATTAAATATAACTCCTGACAACCAAGCTGCAGTTTAGGGCAAAATTGAGGAGTCAGTGGGGGAATTTGAGTGTCAATTAGGAAGGAGAGAAGAAGCTCTGTCACAGGAACTAGGCCCACACAGTAAGGCTGAAACATAAGCCTGTAGTTTGAGGGAATAGAGACCTTAAGGGTTTACTTGGGACAAGCTGGATAGCATCCAGGTTGCAGCCTAAGTAAGGGTGGGGCTAAAGCTCCTATACATGGCAGGGCTCATTCATCAACTGTGGGCTAGGGTTGAGACCAGCAGCTTGGAAATATTCAATATTCACCCTTGGGTGGGAGCTTGAACATGTGGGAACTGACCTGAGGTGGTTAGAGGCCCAGAAATCCTGAATAAAATCGTATATTACTGCAGAATTTAAAAATCACACCTAATACTCATATTCTCAGCTTTATAGGGAAAGATTTGGGCCTGGAAAAAGAATACATATGTGCTTATTTCCTTAAATCTTTCATCTCATTTCTAAATCAGTATTTTCCCAGAATTTTGTGTATTTCTGTCACTTAGTAAAATAAAATCTAGAATGAGTAACTGCTTAAATAAAAAGTGAAGGTTACATACTCTATTGTGAAATAGAATATGGCTTTTTATTTATACTCCATTTAAAATTATGTGCCAGTAATCATGCAGTAAACATGATGTGAGGGAAATAACCTGCTAAGAACTGCTTCGTCTCAGCTTCTATAATTCTTTCCCTTTGACTGGAGTCATCGGCACCCTCAGTACAGTGATCCAGGGCTCAGCACCTGGGCACAGCCTGACCAAGTTGGGTTTAAGGGCTGCTGGGTCAGCATCAAGTCACTGTTGCTGCTCAGCTGGCCCTGTTCTTGGTCGCCCAGAATCTGCACCTGGACTCTGCACCAGCCCACCTCACTACACAAGTTTAGGTCTTGTGTCTTCCCCATCCAGCTTCAATCATTCAACCCAGCCTGTGTTCTTCCTGGGAGTCTGGCCAGGCTGTGGTGACTGATCTTTATTCTGAATCTCTCTAGTCCTCAGTCTCTGTAGTGATTCAACACCTAGCATAAGTTGACTTGTCTCTCTCTCTGTCTGTGTGTGTGTGTGTGTGTGTGTGTGTGTGTGTGTGTGTGTGTGTATGTGTATGTGTATGTGTATGTATCTAAATCCATTGACATTATAGAGCTATGAGAGATCTAAGCAAGCATATATAACCTAATCTCCTCATTTTCAGAATATAAAATAAGAGATGAACTATTTGGCTAAAATCATATCAAGGAAGAGCCAGGACTAGAATCGTATCGAACCAATCTCCTGGCCTTCTGCTATTCTTGTTGCACAGTGATGCCATAGTGATTTTGCAAGTGTCAGTTCCCCAAGGGTCAAGAACCTATCTTTGTTTCCTTTCAGGATACTTGTCTCTATCGTAGATAGTCCATGTTGATATCATTGATGAGAAAGCTCACAGATGGGCATGTTAACCATTAAAGGTCATAAGGTTTATGACTACCCTTCTTTACAACAGTGAAGATTGATATCAGTTACACAAATAACTGTTACCTTTACTGACTTGGTATAGATACTGTCCATGCTTCAGCTTTTCTGCAAGTAAAATGGGAACCAATCCTATAGTAAAATCCCATAGAAGTAGTGAGTTTGACAGAAGAATAGCACTAGCCAAAATACATTCTTTAAACATAGCAGAGATACCTAAAATATTACATATCATTCAATTTTATCTTCAATGTTATTGAGAAGAAAGACATACTTGAAAGACTAATGTAAGTACTAGAGATTTGCAAATGGGTAGAATTTTTTGTTAGACTGACTCTGAGGCATTTTGACCATACGTTTACTGATGAATATCGTACAAAACAATGTGCATGTCAAATGTTTCTTTAACATGTCAGTAATGTAAAACATACACTGCTACTTGCTATAGTCTGGTAATGAGAATTAATAATTTAAGTAAAACTATATTGTCATATTTCAAATTGCTGGTGTTCATTTATTAGAAAAGTTATTTCGTGGGTACAATTGTTGAAGATAAAAAAAGTAATCATTGACAGGCATATTTACTTAAAGGCATTTGTGTTACCTGGGCCTGAACTGAATTTTCTGGTAAGTCATAAGTGACTGTTCTGCATGAAGGAACAGAATTTCGATCAAGTCTTATTTTTCCTTTTGCCTTTTAAAGATGACTACTATTATAACACAGGTTACTATAGGAAACACATTAAGGAGTTGTTCAACATACTTTACTGAATTTGGCAAACTACATTCAGATGTTGACATACTTATTTGTGATATTTCTGCTGATTCATCAGTTGGGTCATAGAAGGAAAGACTGAAAGAAAATTGCAGTAAGCAGTAATCGAAAAGTAAAAAGCATGGGACCAGGTATGGTGGCTCATGCCTGTAATCCCAGCACATCAGGAGGCCGAGGTGGGTGGATCATGAGGTCAGAAGTTCGAGACCAGCCTGGTTAATATGATGAAACCAAATTTCTCCTAAAAATGTAAAAATTAGCTGGGTATGGTGGCGGATGCTTGTAATCCCAGCTACTTGGGAGGCTGAGGCAGGAGAATCACTTGAACCCAGAAGGTGGAGGTTGCAGAGAGACGAGATTGCACCATTGCATTCCAGCCTGGGCAACAGAGCAAGACTCTGTCTTAAAATTCTGGTGTTTGATAGGAGTAGAATATAATCTGTGGAATGTCCTACAAGGTCCTAGGTGTGTCTAATGTAGAGTTTGGAGTCACAGGCTTGAGAAGCATGGAGGAGATTCTGGCACAGATTTCTCAGCAACTCAGACAACGAGTGAGCAGTCATCAGAAGTAGTGATGGCCACTCCCCAGCTCAGCCCCCAACAAGAAAACCTCATCCACTGGCGAGTTTAGCAGTGATGCCGGGCAGGGGTCTTCTCTGTACTGATGTTCAGTCTATTCTAAACCAATGAAATTTTAATTTTTTTCTGGAATTAGCATAATCACTGTATCATTTTTATGGTATGTTAACTTGTAGGTAAGAAAGCACAAAAATAAGACAACACACTTAAATGTGATGGTATTTGATTTGAAAATATCTGGCGGGTACGTAGGAAATGAGTAAAGTTGTGGGGGACTAGAGAATAAGATATAAGGAGACACGGGAGTAAGCATTTCTTGATACACTTTTTATAGTTTGGTTTTTAATGATTTAAAAATTACATGATTGTAAATAAGTTACTCTCAGAAAACAACTCTTATTTAAAAATAGGCATTGTTAAAAATAAGCACATGACTTCCTCGGGGAAAAACAAGTGAAATGTGCCAGTTCTCGGCAGTTGACTCTCAATACCCTCTTTTCTTCCTTCTTCGCCACTCTCAAAGCTGGCGCAGAAAATATGGACAAAGACTCTGAGATCTGACAGAGCCCCCTCTCTTACCAGCTAGGTCACTTAAAGTCAACTTCTGAGTAGAATTAAACATCCTGCAGGGAGCATCAGCAGTCTCTTAGAAAGTATATCCCCTTTCAGATCTGTGGCCAGTAAACATAGCCAGAGTCAGGCTGCTTCCCAGACCAGACTATGTAGGCAGAATCTTCTCTTAACCCTGGCCAGGGAGGGTGTGAAGCAGCTTTTCCTTGAAGCCATGCAGGGCTTGGTATTACGTGCAGCATGACACCAGGAAAATAAAACCTGAAGCATAAACATGTTTTGAAAATACACTGCGATCGTACATAATGATCCATAAAAGAACATGGATTTCATTTTAAGGAGGACAAACATTTTTAAGTTTTCTTTTTTTAGATTGCCAATATGAGAAATTTCTTGTTTAATTTATAAATTTGGTAGAGCTATAAAATGACATAACATACCAAATTACAGAGTAAACTCTCCTGTTTGAGATGAAAAGAGAAGTCTGTGGACTGAAAGTGACCCATTTAAAGGATGTTGTTGCTTGAACTAGTTCCTGGAAATCTTCCAAGGCTCCTTTTGGGCCCTCTCTTGGCAAAAATATTGCTGGGATTTTTCTCTCAAGTTGTCTTCCTACCATAGAAAGCCCTTCTTCTCATCCTTAATTCCTTTCCAATAAGGTGAATGTTTACTTCTGCTTCTCATAGTTGACCTCCCTTTTTTCCACTCTCATTGCATTTATGGACAGTTTCCCACTGCTTCATACTTTGCTGATATCTAATCCATGTTTGTGAGTTTTGCTTCCCAAGTTAAGTCTGTATTCTTACAAACAGGGGCTTGACTCTTAAAGTTTTTATTTTCCTTACACTAGAGGTTCTCAAACAGCAGATTCATCTACTCAACTTAAATTCTTAAAATTTGACACAAATTTTTAGAAGTCCAAAAACGTACTTTAAAAAGAAAGCCATGGAGACACTAAGATTGTTTGATGGGATGGCAGGTGGAGCATGACATAGATAAATTGGCAAGCCACAACTTTGCAGTACCTAGCACACCTAACTGGGCACAAACTGGAATGAGATGTTCAGTTGGTAACTTGTTTGTGATAGTCCTGGTTGTTTTACTTTCTAAATATAATTTATTAATCGTCTTGAAAAAAAAAAAAAACTTCTGTTAACTTAGTTTCTTCCTTCAAAATGAAAAAAGAAGAAAAAAATTTCCAACTAAATCTTACTTGAAAGACTTTGTGGAGGAGGCCAATATAGTCTATGATGCTAAATAGAATAATTGATAACAGATGGCCAGCTAAGCGCTACCAGCTGTAATCATAAAGACAAAGAGAACTTTCATGGTCGAGGTTAGGGTCTTGAGCATACTTTTGATGTGAATGGAAGCTTTGGAGGCTATGAAATAAGAATACAGTGGAATACTACACCAACAGAATGATCCCAAATGCTGAGAAAACGAAAAACTATGCTCATTTTTTTTATTTAAAAAAGTACCTTATATTCCTTACAATAAATCCTTCCTTTATTTTCTACTTCTTATTTATAGATGAAATAATTTACACAATTAGGGAGAAGAACCACTTTCTTTACTAATTATAAGATGATTGATGGCCAGAGTTAAAGCAAAATTATCTGTGGAAGCATAATTTGTTCTTAAAGTAATGACATGTGGTGTATAGATTAGCTATTCTTGTAATGTTTCCTTGGAAAGAGTAAATTACTTCATAAGTTTATTTTGATGCAATATTTACTTCTGAAAGCCATGTTAGTGATGATGAAGTTAAAGATTAAAATTGATACATACTTGATTTACCAAATTATATAATCAGAGTTGGAAGAAATTTTTAAAAAGTACTTTAAGGACATTTAAAAAATGTACCTGATGGTACCTAGTGTACCATCAGACAGATGTTTACTCCATGTTTTCAGTCAGAGTAGAAATATCTATAATGGCTTTGAAGTTTTCCAGTATTTGACAAGAGCTATGGTTTCAGTGTTACTAGTATTTATGCTGCAACTATCCCTGAATTTGGTATTTCTTCATCCCACCCTTAGTATTGATGTGGGAGAAAGTCAAAAGGAAAAATGGCTGTGCTTATCTTCCTACTAAAGATAGTGTTCTGTCTTTCTCCTTTAGTTTATTGAAACTCTTTTTTACAGTATAATATATATAACCACAATATACATTGTGGTTCCTTGAAATGTCATAATATTAAATAATAGCAAATAGTCACATAGAGCTTGTGTCAGGTGGTGGTATCAGTACTTTAAATATGCTAACTCACAGTATCCTCAAGCCAACTCTCTGAAATAAGCCCTATCATAATCTCCATTTTACAGATGAGGCACTAAGGCAGAGAGAGAGTAAAGAACTGGCCCAGGTTGGCACAGCTAGCAAGGATGTGGCAGGATGCAAACCCAGGCAGTCCCGCTCCACAGTTCACTATGTTGCCTCCTACTCAAGGTTTCCTCTATCTCTAACTTCCCCTGTCTAGTCATATTTTTTTTTTTTTCCAGTTCTTCTGTTGCTTAGGGTCTTGGTATTGCTTCAAACTGTTGATTGCACTTTTTGGATAACCCATTGGCTTCTGTGACTAGGAAGTCTCCTGGTTCTCCTGTTTGTCTGTTTTCTTGAGTGGATTTTACTATGCTGCTTACATTTTTGTGCCCTATTTTTGTATATTAAACCTCTGTCCTCATTCTTATTTTTTTCTACTCTCATTCTTTCGGAAATCTTTTCATCAATCACAGCTTTATTTTTATTTTTTATGATTATTTTTGAGATGGAGTCTTGCTCTGTCACCCAGGCTGGAGTGCAGTGACATGATCTTGGCTCACTGCAGGCTCCGCCTCCCGGGTTCATGCCATTCTCCTGCCTCAGCCTCCCGAGTAGCTGGGACTTACAGGCACCTGCCACCACGCCTGGCTAATTTTTTTTGTATTTTTAGTAGAGATGAGGTTTCACCATATTAGCCAGGATGGTGTCGATCTCCTGACCTCGTGATCCACCCACCTCAGCCTCCCAATCACAGCTTTATTTTCATGGTTCTCATGTATCAGTCACCATTTCCAACCTCTGCCTGGGCTGTTTGCTGCATGTGTCTTTTCTGAAATGTTTCATAGATACTTTAAAGACCACAGGGCCCCAAACCAATTATCCCCACCATGTCTTGCTGCCTCCCAGATCTGCTCTCTGTCTGTATCTCACTTCACTTAATGGTACCCCCTTCCTTCCACCCACTTGGAATAGGCACTATTGAATCTCTCCTCAAAGTTCTGTTCCCCCATGACTTCCTGGAGACAGTCCTAAGGAATTCTAGAGAGCAATACCAATTTTAGAAAGGGGTAGGGATGTGCATGTTCTTGGCATGTTAGTAGAATGATGAATAATCTGGAGAGATAAAGGATAAAGCAAGGAAAGAAGGGATTGGAAGAGGTTGATTAAAGTTTGTATTTGGTGTTATTTGGTGACCTTTGAAGGGAAGTGTTGGTTCTGAGAGGCCAACATGTGTCATTGGCTCTTCATCAATAGGCTTCTTATCTTTAAGGCCACCTAACCTTGGTAAATATATTGAAGTGAGACGGGATGTTCAGTTTTCATCCTCACAGCTCCAAGACCTCAGCATTATCAGTACTTCTAAACACATCACGATCTCAGAGATGAACTGACACCAGTCACAACACCATCGGTCAGTCATGGAAACTAGAAGCAGAAATTAAGGCTGGGCGGGGAGGAGGGCATTCCTTTCTGGTGATTATGCCCCCTATTTATTCAGGACACTACCCCAAGAATAGAGTCACTTGGAAAGCCAGTCCAGTCATCAGAGTACCTTGTGAGCCTGAAGAGAGAGGAAGGATAGAAGAAGGTAGCCTGGAAGTGAGGAGGGTGATTTCCTGCAACTCCCTTCGCTACAAGAGCTGATGAGTTGCCACTTCTTTTGGAACAATCTGGTGAACAGCACCAACCTCTCCTGCACCATGTCAAACACACCTGCCAGAGGCTCCTTTTGACTTCTGGTCCATACCTTCATCCTGGCCATCTCCTTTCAGGCATACACGCTTAGGTAGGTTAATATTATTGGTAAGCTAGGGACAAGGAGACAGTTTTTTAAGATACAGGAAGTACTCCATTTCATCTTATTGTAAGACCAAGTCTTTCCTCAATTTAGGGAGGTAGGATTTAGGCAAATAAATGAAGTCTTATTGAGTCAGAATAGGCAAGAACTTTATTTTGAACAGATAATCTATACTCTTCGATTAGGTCCATGAACTGACCTTAGCAGAGGCCTCCAGCTGAGGATACAGCGCAGATTTTGCAGGTGTCAGATGTAACAGTGCAGTTTGGGGAGAGCCATAAGTACCTGGGGAGTTGAATAAACGGGGGAAGAACCTGGTCATGGGATGCTCTGGTTTCTCTTTCCTTTTTATTCATTAAATAGGAGGATAAACCGTATAATCTAGACAGGAAGGGAGAGATTTTCTTTTCCTCCTACTTGGCTGAGACAAAGGAAAAAGGAATGACCCAGGGGAACAGTCCTGTGAAATCCTCTTTAGACGCTTAGATACTGGGCAAGATTTGAAAGTTTCATGGGCTTTTCTACTTCAAGATGGTTGCTTTTTATTTTGGTTGAACTGGAGTAAGAAAATGTGTTTTCTGAAAATGCTCAACCTATCAGTTCTTTGCCTATTACTTCATTTTATTTTTTAAGGAAGCTGACTTGCTAGAAAATTGAACAAGTCTCCTCACCTCACCAAACAGACAAAAAATGTAGATATCATAGGTTGGTCTCCTCTCAGTGGTTTTGGTTGCCCTTGAATGCTTTAGGGGCTTACGTCACGAAGGTGGAAGACAGGTCATACCTCTGTGATGGAAAATATTTTGATGTGTTATTTCTTTTTGCTTTATTTTCTCTTTGTTTTGGTTTCTTCACTATGGTTATTTTACACATGGTCTGTTTTCTAAATTAAGACTTGGCAATTTGTCAAGGAAAAGAAACCATAAACTGCTAAAGAAAGGGAGAGGGGAGGAAATAGAACTAGTAAAACATAGAAATCGGAACATATGGTGACCATATTTTCTGCATGAAAAATCAGTACACATGGTCTGGGAACTGTCTATCTGGGACAATACCACCAAATATTTCACATGAGTAGTGTCCCTGACAACTTGGCACGTGCAGTTTCTAGTCCCATACAGACCTCAGAATAAGGAATCTCTGTGGACACCTCCCATTGCCAGCTGCAGAGGACATAACTGCATCCTTGGAAAGGATTCAACTCTTCAGCTTTGCTCACAAGGGAATATTAGCAGAGAAGGTACACGTGTCCCCATTCTTGTGAAAGCATCAGCCGACTTTGAATATCAAAGTCTCTACCAATATTCAGATGTTTGAATGGACTGGAGTTTCTAACGTAAACTCTTCAGGAGAGCACCCACAGGGTCACAAAGAGCTCGAAACTGCATATCCGATTTCATACCAACCTTACTATGCATTAAAAAGTTAATTAAAATCAGGCTTGATTCTTGAATCACTTTTATTGGAAAGAAATTAACATAGAGGTATATACTTAAAAATAGGTAAATAGGGAGGAGGGGGATTTTTAGGACTGTGAAACTACCGTTTGATGCTATAATGATGGATACATTTGTCCAGACCCATAGATTGTACAACACCAAGAATGAACCCTAATGAAACTGTGGACTTTGGGTGATGATGACGTGTCAATGTAGGTTCATCAATAGTAACAAATGTAGCACCCTGGTGGGGATGTTGATAATGGGGGAAGCTATACATGTGTGGGGACAGCGGAGATATGGGAAATCTCTGTACTTTCAATTTGGCTATGAGCCTAAAACTATTCTAAAAAATGAAAGTCTTTATTACAAATAAAAGTATATGTTTTTCTATAAGCAGAGTTCTTCACTACCATATGTTCTTAGCTCCTTTCATGCTTGTATGTGTTTGTGTACCTTTTATATTCCAGTGGTTGGGAACATTTTTGTGACAATAAACATTTCCAAAAGAATTGTCTTGTAGAAGTGTTCTTCCTTTATTTTAATTTGCATGACAACTTCAACTTTTACCCTGTCCATATTGGAAAAGACTAGAGTGATACTGAATGATTAAGAATTGTGTTTTAGATCGTCTGTCTCTATATGAATGCCACATGCTCGTATTTGACATGACGACAAGCTATTCAATACATAAAAACATAGAACACTATGAAGATGGGAGGCTTAGGTTTCGTGAATATGAAGAAAAACATTTTTTGGTATGTATTCTTTTAAACTTTCATCTGGAGTCTATTTCTGAAACAATATTTTGGCTTTGATGTTTTAATAGGCCTGGAAGTCATTTTGGAAGTGCTAGTTTCCTCATCCATTTTCCTGAATCCATCAGAACACTAATGAAAATTAAAAGGCAACATTGGTCTCTTGGGATGAAAAAGGCCCCTTTTGTTCATTGATTCCTGTCTTTCATTCTTCAGTCCCTCTCTATAGGTAAGCTAACATCCTATCTCTGCCAGTTCAAGTTATTAGAAGGTGAAAAGAAACATTAGTGGTAATAAGACTTACAAATGGTTCCAAGCTGAAGCCAGAAATTATAAATGACATATTGGTCTCCAGGGTGAGGAATTCATTTTACTTTTAACTCAAGCCCCAAAGAACTAAAATAATAGGAAGAGAAAAATGTAATTCCCATACAATAAGCTGCCTTTGTGCTTAAATAAGAAATTCTACATGCTCCTTTCACCTCCACCCCATTACTCATGTCTCCAGATTTCTGCATCATGGAAATTCCTGCTGAAATTTGGGCTTCCAACCTCAAATACAACCACAAGCTGTACTTCCTGCCAGAAAGTAAATTGGTAGGTTGCAGTGTTCCATCTCCATTTATTACCAAGTAAATGGATTTGGTGAGTCCTGTTTTGTTAAGTAGCAATGTCTGGCTATGTCTCAAGAGAACACTGTTTACTACATTCTAACAGCTGTGCTTAAAAGTAAACAACGGTTTCTTCCTAATAAAGAGCTTCCAAAATGCTTTTCCCAGGTATCAGCACATATTGTACTCACTTTAGACATTCTCTATAAAAGTGCTAGGACACAGAATCTCTTGATTTTATTTCTCCTTTGCTGCCCTTTGTGTTACAGTCTCATGTAAAAATGGGCCTTCTCATCGACTCACGGTGGACTTACACATACAAAGAACTTTGAGAGTCTTGGATAAATGTCATAAAGTCCAAACTAGTAATGTGGCTAAAGAGCTGAATGCACCTGTGTAGGACCATGCTGAAGAGGGTTGTAGAGTCAGGCTGCCTTTGTGTGCATCTTGGCTCTGTCAGTAACATTACTTGTGCATCTTGGGGGAAGTTATTTAACTTCTCTTTTTCAAATTCCTCAGCTGTGAACTGGGAGCATGAGTGGTACTTGCCTAATAAGAATAGCAAAAGTACCACGTGAGATACGCACGTAAGATTTTTAGAATAGATTTTTTTGTCAGTGTTAGTTTAAAAATGCCCATCTTCCCTCTTGCTGCTACCTCTCCTTCTCTTTATTCTCTTCCCTACTCATGTTTTCTGGGTCTTTATACTCCTGACTGTGCAGATCCAATGTATTCATGATAACAATGCTGTATTCTCTGGACCTACCCTTTTTCTTGCACACAACTGAAAACCTTGTCACGTGGGTCCTCCATGTAGGACACAATGAAATCATTTATATTAAGATGTTTAATGACTGAAAATGTCTATGCATGTTATTTTAACAGAACACAAGGTCTTAATTCAAAAGGAGTGAGCTCCAAGACAGGATATAGCCCCACTGGTGGTTAGCACCAGCGTATTTTTGACATCTTTCAAGTCATAAATAGAAGAGTGTGATCAATGTTACCTGATTAAAGGGCTACTAATTGGTTTCCTTGCCCATTTAAAACTTACCATCGTCATCTAAATAAGAACCTTCATTTGCATACCTTCTTTGGCATTTTACAGAGATTATCTCAATCCTAAAAATAGCTGCAAGGTAGGTGCTACTATTGACCTTTTACAGATAAAAGAACTAAAGCTCAGAGAAACAATTTTCTGAAAGGCATTGTGAGAGGTAAGAATTTGAGATTTGAGCCTGGGTTGTGATCCAGGTCCGTCTGTCTCTGAAAGCAGTGCTGTAATCACTGTACATGGCCATATAGAAACAGGATCAGCCACCTGGTTTATGTCATTACTTCTCCTGGTGTCAGCCAGGGGACAGCAGGCTCAATGGCTGCCACTTCCTGTGATTACCTCAGTTCCTAGCACAGTGCCTTAACATAGCAGGGTCCCGCTACATGTTTGTGGGAGTAGTAAGTGGATGTGTGAATCCCTTTCTCAAGTTTGTACCTTCCTCAAGGAATGTATTGTGACCAGTGACTGCTGGCTGAATTTAACTGTTGAAATGGCTTTAGAAGTATTAGGGATGTAAACTACCACCTCCACTCTGCACAAATCATTTTAGCACATTAAGTCAAAAAGAAAAACAGATAATCTGAATTACATCATATGTACCTTACTCAGAGCTGCATGCTGTTGAAAACAGTATCTAACATTTATATTATTAATTTGGTCAACAAGAACTAGTTTTTTTTTTTAACTCTAGGATTTAAATGATCTCACTTAGGCGGTCCCCACTGTTAAAATTAACTGACCTGTATGAGATCCTTAACTTTGTTCTTTTTTCTATTACCTACCTAACGACAGATGCTCCAGCCTACCTATTTCAGTATTACTGTCTTCTGAGTGTGGTCTTACTTGCATCAATTTCATCGTGGTGTGGGGAAATGTATTTCTCATTGCACAGTAAGGCTGTTGCAAGTTGAATGGTGAAACCCTGTAACTGCTTGCTGTGCTGAAAATGAGTCTCATGGTGTCCTATATTTTACTGTCCTATGAACCAAATTACTGAGGAATAATGAAAGTAACAATAACTAGAAGCATAGACCCAATATCACTACAGATTCCTGCTCCAAAGATTAGCTTTCTGTTTTTAAATAAAGCGATGTCATGTGGTGCATAAGTAAAAAAACTCTTTTTGATACTTTGGGCTTTCTATTTTTTAAGTCAAAAGCATGATATTGATAATAATAAAATACAGGACATAGCTGAGATTTTCAAAGGGGAGTGCTGCTGTGTCTCTCTTGAGTGAGTGGCTTCTAACTTCGAAATAACAAAAATAACCACTAACTAAAACTCAAGGGCACAGAATGAAGATTTTATACCCTAGCATAATTATAAAAAATAAAGCTCATAGCTGGGATTCAAACGAATTGCAAAAGCAAAACAAAGCCAGTGTTATCTATTAGAATTCAAAAATAGTTTTGTCACTCTGAGTTAAAATTGCACAATTGCTTGGGGATATGCAGAAACACCCAACCAAATTAAAAAACTGTTAATTACATTGTTATGAATTTGTATGATATTTTGTTTCTTAGGTTTGTTTTCTTTCAGGAACTTGATTGTGTTCCCAATGAAACAGTTCTAAAGCCTTTTTAGCAAGTTAGCCTGGTGTGTGTGTGTGTGTGTGTGTGTGTGTATAAAGCATATTAAAATTGCTCCATAAAAGGTGATTAAAGTCAAATAGATCTACAACCAGCCAGTAAAGGTTGACACACTAAAACTGTATTTTCTTTTTTCTGAGATACTGAGAAAAAATTGCCATAACTTGTTTTACTCAAGAATATAGAAAAAATGGAAAAAAATGCTTACTTTCCTTGTTTTTGCTTTTGTGCATTGCTGATTGTGCTGATACACAAATAACTTTCCATATATTGATTTTCTGTTGAAATAAGAATCTGCAAGATGCTCCAAAATGAATGGGCAGGGTCTTAATATCTATAAATAAGGCTGGTACAAATTCAGGGAAACTTCAGTTTTCAAGCTGCAAGTGTTACATGGGAGGAAGTGGGTCTATACTGTAGGCGGGGGATTGATGGTGCCTGAGGTTTTATAAGCACTCTGGACAGTGACTGCGCTGACCTAGGCATCCCTGAGGTGAGGACACACCATCCAGGGGCAATGGATCTGTCACCAGTGTGACCACTTAGGCCATCTAGATGCTGAGTTTTGTCCATTTTAATACAACATAGCCAAAAGAAAACTACAATGTAAGGAATATGATATCAGAATAAAACCTAGGTTGAGCCTAGGTAGTATAATCTCCAAAGAGAAGGATTCAGCATCATGTGCCCTAACTTTTCTTGGTAATATTACAGCCCTCTCACTTCCGTTTCTATTACCATGACGCATATAGTCTTGGTTTTCTCATAGTACAGCAGAGGTATTCTAAACATTTCAAAAACAATTTTAATGCTACAGATAAACAAGCATCTATAAAATACAGATGTTATAGACAGAAAACTATAATCTGTATGTACAGTATTAGCATTTTCTTGTAATAGTAACCTGATTTTCACTCCTAAAGGAGCATCTTAGGTTTCTTATTTCCTAGCTTTCCAATTGCATCTCACTTCTTTCTAGAAAATGCCTTTATTCACAAGGTTAAGAAAGATGTTTTCACTTTGCTCTTCTCCTGAGGTCATCCAAATCTTTCTAACTTTGAATCTGAGGATAAAAATTCTTCTGGGCCTTTGCCCCAGAAGAATGCCAGAACAGGATCATTTATTGGTGAAAATTGGCTCTAAGAAGTGGTTCGGTCCATACAGCCACAAAATATTCCCTTCAACTAGCATCATAGCCATATGTGTCAATTAGGTTGCTTTTGTTCACAAGTAACAGACCTGATTTAACTGGCTAAAACACAGAGGAAATAGAGTCTCTTAGTGGAAGCAGGGAAGCCACCAGGATTGGTTGATCCAGTAACTCAAAGATGTCAAAAAGGGTTTAGTTTTTGTCCACCTCTTTGTCTGCCATTCACATTGCAAACTTCGTACTAAAGCCGGATCCCTGAAAATAATCATGCTGCCAGTAACAAATGAAGCTACTGGCTTTCTCAACCATTCTGGCAGGAGAGAGAGAAAGCATTTCTTTCTGTGACTTACTATAGAGAAGCCTCTGAAATCGTCCCCTGATGTCTCATTGACCTGATTTGAATCACATGCTTACTCCTGAACTGATGTCTGTTTCCTGGGAAATGCCATGAGCTGTTGGTCTATGCCTGGTTTCTTGATGCTTATGTGGGTAAAGAAATTTTCATGATTGGCATGGACTACTTAGTTTCCCTCCAGGAATGGAGTCAATCCCCTTTCATGATGAACAATGAGAAGTGGTAGAATCAATATTGGATGGTCAATCAAATGTGTATCTTCCCATAAAAAATTAATTTCCCACAAAGCCCAATTGAAAGGCTACCCCATTATGCTCTATCTTTTCAAATGACAACTGTCTGCAATTTCTTCACAAGGGGCCCAGTAGGCATTATAAATAATGATGAAGATGGTGTGGAAACATCTTCAGTCTTAGGCCTATCTTGGAACTCTGAGATCCTCTATTATATCTGCAGGGGAATGAAAACGCTCTCATTTTTACACACACATTTACCTGTGGGATAGATCTCAAGCTATTTATATGTTTAGCTTTAGTTAATTACAGATATGGGGAGTGGTTCTGTTGTACCCCCTACCCCTTTATCAGGTCTCTTGCTTCCCATGTTCATACAGCTCTGGAGTTTAGGAGTTCTTTGGAACAAAGGGATTTTTATATAGAAGTGAGTTTGGTAGAGATAAAGCAAAGGCATGGGGCTTCAATGGATGTCAGTTATGCTGGCTGTCAATAACTAGTGATTGGTGCTAGCTGCTGTCAGAGGTAGATCCTCACTGAACACCGGTGGGGGGAAGACAGTTGGTGTAGCTGGGTTTTCTTTTTTGTTTTTGGTTCAGACATCACTCACATGAGTAGAGACTGAATAGTTTATAAGCTCTAACTCTGTATCCATTGTGCTCCTGGGTGTTAGCAATGGCCTGGACTGCTGGGTGAATGGCTTCAATCTACAGTTTCTTCACAGTGGGACCTCTTGTCCCAAGCTCCACCAGTTATCATATGTTTATTTTTGAATCCTCAGCACAGCCCAGTGAATCCCTTTTAGGCTTTTGCTCATCAGTTTTTCCTCCAAATCAATTGATTATTCCTTGAGGTGTTTCTTTCTTACCTTAAGAAAAGACTCCTAACTTTCGGTTATACGTACATATTGACAAAGTGACTTATTTAACCTGTTTCAGAAAATCTAGCCATTTTCTGTGCCTTTAGTTTCAAGTTAGCCTCACTATTCCTCTTTGAAAATTACATGCTCTCAGAGCCCTGAAGACTGAAATATTTTTTATAAGATGAAATAGTAAATCAACATGGTACCACGGGTCATTTATTTTACATTATGGCTTTGAGCCAACTAGGTAGTAGATTAGATGACTCTTGGAGAATCTTTTTTAACTTTGCTGAGGTAAACATCTTATATAAACTTTGAGTTTTAGAGAATTTTGGGACATCAAAAACATTCTATGCCTAATTTAAAGAATAGTCTAGTTTTATGTGACATATCCTAGTTTCTAAGACATTATTGATGCACTTTTAATTAACAATATTTCATATATGCAATATACCAATAATTACTAGTGTTTCAAGGCTTCTAGAGTATATTTTCTTATTTTTATCTCAATTATCTTCAGCCTGTGATGGCAGGTGGTATTATGTCTATTTTATAGAAAGTTTGAACAAGAAACTGAAGGTCATGGAAGGTGGTAGAGCTGTTGCTTGGACAAAGATAATCCAACTTCTAAACCCACACTCTTTCTAGGACCAAGCTACTGGTCTTTACCACTGGGAAAGGACCCATATTAAAATCTACGATTTCCCTTAGCCTCTACGAACACTTTCTCTTATTGCCTTGGAAAGAATCTACAGAAACTAAGAAAACATTTAGATAAATTTGAATAAAGTGAAAATAAAGATATTGCCATCTCAATACTAAGGGAGAATGCTAAATGGGATTTTGCTTTTTGGAAAAGATTCCCACTGTTACCAAATATACAACCTGTTGACTCAGGAAGTTATCTATCTCATTTTTGTTAAACAACAACATTACTTTTTAAAAAAAATTTAGGCTAATTAATTTCTAAGAGAATTCAAATGTTAATCTTTTCCAAAAACATGACAGTGGAGACTGAGACATGCCCAGAAATCATGTTTTACCAGCTATCTGGGCATCCCTGAATGTAATCATGTTGATACATAAAATCAGCCATCACAGATGTGTTGTATTATTGTTTCCAATTACTTATTTCTTCCCCTGTAGGATATCAAGTATCATCACCCTTGCCATGATTCCAAGTAGATGTTTCTTATTTGTCCTATAGTCAGGATGGACTATGTGATGTTCTTTGGCCAGTAGAATGGAGTAGGTGTGATGTATGCCCTTCCAATCAGCAACTTAAATGTTCTTTGTGGTTTGATTCAGCCTTTTGCTCTTGCTATCTGCTAGGAGAACAGGATATGTAGATGGAGCTACCCATTAAACCAACATCCCAAGAATGAGAGGACACATGGAACAGACCCAGGCAGAGTCTCAGCAGACCTGCAGACCCACAGACCCTTAGGTAAAAAATAAATGCTTGTTGACTAAGCCTCTGCAGTTTTCAGGGCTACAAAATTAAAATTATTACTATACAAAATTTGACTAACAATATCTGATTTCTCAGCTGGACTGCCCTACAGGGTCAGAAACTGGAAAGGGCTTGAAATGCAAGAGGCACTTGTGGAAGACTGTTGACCAAAAGACCAAAGATGACAATGGGACTGATGAACATTTCACATATAGGAATTCTTGGGGCCTCAGGGGCTTCCAACATGAACCTCGAGGGCAAGTCCAGATCAAAGGGACGATGATTAGGTTAGATCCAGTCTGAATATATACTTTGAAATGGCATAGATTATTTTTGGTTTTGAATGCATAAGTAGCCAGGTTCTTACAAAGGCAGGTACAAATATGATCCATATATTAGTGGGCTTTGGTCTATAAATCAAATGGTTTAAGTTAACTCAGATACTGAGATCAAGTTAACAAGATTCCGTTAAGATACTTGATAACTCAAGCTAAGATACTTGATAATTTAAGTATCTAATATTTGTTAACTCTATCATCTCAGATACTTAAGTCAGATCAAGATAACCCAGATACTTGAACAGATCATTAATCTCTCTTCTCATCTTCATTTTTATTACCCATAAATTGGAGGGGCAAAAAGCTGGATAAAAGTTGGATTACCCATTCTCAAAAGTCTCCTTTTTCAGTGCAATTATTCCCTGATTATCTTTACATTTTTTTTCTTAGCTTTTTGCATTCGTACATAGTTTAGATGTACCCATAGAAAGAACCAAGTCATTACACAGAAGGCTCCTGCACAAAAACATCATTTCAACTAAAGAACCTTAGGTTGCACAGTAAACAGAACCATCAACAGCTCAAGCGTGTTTATTTGGTCTTTGCCAAGACAGGAGTGCATCTGGAGCATTAAGCATCTTGGCTGTAAGCTGCCTTCTCAGCTTTCTCCTTTGCCATTTGGTCCCTGCGTGCAACTCTCAACCCTCAACTCTATGGCTGCTTTGCCCTAGCCCTGGCAAGGTCAAATAGTAACCTGCCCTTCACTGCTGCTTGCAGCTACTTCCACTCAGGAAGGAAGGTAAAAAGACTGTGTGTTTGACTTCTTTGTGTTACTGGTGAACAGGGCAATTGGTCCCTCAGTGTCCAGAGGCCTCCAGTTGTACATGGAGACTCAGAGAACCATGGAGCTGGAATCAAGCTTACCCAGTTCAATTTAGAGATGAGATGTAGCCCAGCGTGGTGGCCAGCATTTTGAGAGGCTGAGGCAGGCAGATTGCTTGAGCTCAGGAATTTGAGACTAGCCTTTGAGACAATCAATAGAAAAATTAGCCAGGCATGGTGGTGCATGTCTGTAGTCCCAGCTACTTGAGAGGCTGAGGTGGGAGGATGGCGAGCCTGGAAGGGTGGAGGTTGCAGTGAGCTGAGATTATGCCAGTGCACTCCAACCTGGGTGACACAGTCAGATCCTGTCTAAAAAATAAATACAAGAAACCACCCCTGCCACCCCAGAGATTGACTTACTCAACCCAGTCCCAAAGCTGACTAATGGTGTAAAGTGAAGCTTGAGGAATCTGAAGAAAAATAGACTATATAATAAGACGCAAGAGTGATCCCTAAATTGTATTAGATTAGAAGCAAAATGTTGGATAGTTTGGCTCCAGTTTCCTCAATTCTTACCCTTATCTGTCCTTAAACATGTAATTTTGGTCAGATCTTTAGCCAGCAATTCATATTTAAAAGGACCATTGCATATAATTAGCTCTTAGCCACAATTAAAACAGACAGAAAAAAACAAAAACAAACAAAGAAGCTGCTGGTTTTATGAGGATCACAGGGAAACTTACAAATCATGAACCCCCTAAACTTTAGCTACTGTTGTTATAAATTATGTATTATAATTCTTGCTTTTATAGTCTTTAAAATATTCAGACAAAAGACTCTAAAGGGACAAAGTAATTAAGATTGTCAGTCATGACAGAAAAAAGTTTAAATCAATGTTCTATATGTGTTGTCTTTCATATTACATTATCCTTAGTTCTTATTCTCCCTGTTGCAGACACAGGAAATGAGTTAAAAGACACAGTGACAGTGGGATAAAAGGAGCCAAAAACCTAGTCTTTTTTCAACATGTTATGCGTTTTCATGTATTGCCTCATTTAAATTTTGTTTTTGTTTTTGTTTTTGTTTTTGTTTTTTTGGGACAGAGTCTCACTCTCACCCAGGCTGGAGTGCAGTGGCGCCATCTCAGCTCACTGCAAGCTCCGCCTCCCGGGTTCATGCCATTCTCCTGTCTCAGCCTCCCGGGTAGCTGGGACTACAGGTGCCCACCACCACGCCCGACTAATTTTTTGTACTTTTAGTAGAGATGGGGTTTCACCGTGTTAGCCAGGATGGTCTGATCTCCTGCCCTTGTGATCCTCCCACCTCGGCCTCTCAAAGTGCTGAGATTACAGGTGGGAGCCACGGCGCCCAGCCGCCTCGTTCATATTTCTAATAAACTCCTCTAAAGAAAAAAGTAAGTAAACTGAGGCTCAGAGAGAATAAGTTTCCCAAGATCACACACAACTCGGACTTAAATGTAGACCTTTTTAACTCCAAAATCTGCCCTCAGGATAGGCTGGTTTCTTTTCTTTTCTTTTTTTTTTTCGTTTTTAAGTTCTGGGATACATGTGCAGAACATGCAGGTTTGTTACATAGGTATACACATGCCTTGTTGGTTTGCTGCGCCTATCAACCCATCATCTAGGTTTTAAGCCCCATATGCCTTAACTATTTGTCCTGATGCTCTCCCTTGCTTGCTCCTGCCACCCCCGACCCCGGAGGACAGGCTCTGGTGTGTGATGTTCCCCTCCCTGTGTCCATGTGTTCTCATTGTTCAGCTCCCACTTATGAGTGAGAATATATAGTGTTTGGTTTTCTGTTCCTGCGTTTTCTGAGGAGGATGGCTTTGTTTTATCATCCATGGCCTTGCAAATGACATGATCTCATTCCTTTTATGGCTGCATAGTATTTCATGATATATATGTACCACATTTTTTTATCTGATTTATCATTGATGGGCATTTGAGTTGGTTCCAAATCTTTGTTATTGTGAATAGTGCTGCAATAAACATATGTGTGTATGTGTCTTTATAGTAGAATGGTTTACAATCCTTTGGGTGTATGCCCAGTAATGGGATTGCTGGGTCAAATGGTATTTCTGCTTCTAGATCCTTGAGGAATTGCCACACTGTCTTTCACAATGGTTGAACTAATTTAAATTCCCACCAACAGTGCAAAAGTGTTCCTAGTTGATTTCTTTTCTTACTTTGTGCATGTATTTTAAAAGTCAATGCTATGTTATCTTACATTGCCAAAGGAACTTTGCAGATGTGAGCAAGTTAAGGACGTTGGGATGGGAAGATTATTTTTGATTATCTGGATGGATAAAGTATAATCACATAGGTCTTTGAGAAGGAAGCAGGAGGACCTCCATCAGAGTGGGAGATGTAACAATGGAAACAGGAGTAGGAGAGTGGGAGAGGGAGAAGAGGAGAAAGAGGGAGAAAGGAGGCCTCACTGCAGGATTTGAAGATGAAGTAAAGCTCCATGAGCCCAGGAATGCCAGGTGGCTTCTAGAAGCTGGGAAAGGCAAGGAAATGGATTATTTCCTGGAGTCTTCAGAAAGAACTCAGCCCTACAGCCACCTTGATTATGAGTCTTCTGGCCTCTACAACTGTTAGCTAATACATTTGTGTTGTTTTAAGCTACTAGGTTGGTATTAATTTGTTACAGCAGCATACAAGATGCAAATAATATGATATGAAAACCAGAAAACAGAAAAAAGGATAGACTTGACTACATAAAAAATTTGTTTCTGATATGACTTCCATTTCACACACCTGCTGAAGGGCAAGTGAAAACTATGGAAGGTCATATGAAAGGCAAAAAAAGGTTAATGATATATAAAGCATACTAAAATCAATATAAAAACCCCATTCAATAGAAAATGAGCAAAAAATAAATAGGCAGTATCAGAAGAAATACAAATAAACAGACAAATGTGTTTTGCCAAGAAATGAAAATTAAAACATTAAAATAACCCTTTTTAAATCTGGCAAGCTAATGATGATTTGTTAAATATCCAGTGCTGGGCAGAGTGTAGAACACGATTGTCATGAACCCTAGGTGAAGTATAATTTGGTTAAAGCTTTTTGGAAAGCAGTTTGACAATTATGATTTGAACGGTAAGTATACATACCCTTTGATGTAGCAATTTCATTTCTAGGATTTCATTCTTTAGGAATGTGACTGCAGTGCACAAAGGTATACATCTAAGAGTGCTCATAGAAGCATTGTTTGTACAGAAGAAATGCAGATATTTACAGTGGGTATTAATAGGAGATTGATTGAATGGCATTTGCTATATCCAAATCATGGACTACTAGGCTGCCTTTTAAAACATTGAGGTGGGTAAGAACAAACATTTATTATATAATATATCAATAAGCAACCAAACCAGATTATAAAATTATATGCACATTTTGATTCCATTATAAAAATAAGTATATATATTCTGTATGCATTTATGTTTGTGAATTATATGCACATACAATTTGTATCAGTGTATGCCTTTGAAAAATTTGGTAGAATTTAAAAGCAAACTTAACAGGAAAGGCTGAGATTATAGGAGAGTTTTATGTTCTGCTTTATTCATTTTTCTAGCACTTGAAAATTTTTTTTTTACAGCATATGCTTTTAAATTCAGGAATTAAAAAGTCCTATAAAATTGTGAAAATATATTATGGTAGATTCTTAGTGACTCATAAGTGACTCTTAGTGGGGCATAGTGGAGAATATTTTTCTCTGGGTAACAAATGACCAATCTAATTGCCTGTGGAAGAAAGAATATAGCAATTATTTTTGCAGAGTAGACAACAAATAACTACTTTTTGAGTGAATAAAGGACTAGAGACATATTGATATGCCTGGGTAGCTAAGCATACAAAGGCTGTATAAATCTTTCACAGGATCTGGCTATCTTATTTATCTGATGCTACCTTAGGAAAGAAGTGCTCAAATATCTCTGGCCATTTCTTTCTCTCTTCTTGCAGTTCCTCAAGCTGTCCTCAGTGTCTTGACACCATGGAATCTTTATATCATACGTGCTATAAACATAACTTATTAGGGAACTCAAGAATAGTGTTTTATGTTGATTAGGAATGAATTATTTCAAGAAGAAATTCCAGAGGAAATAGTCTCTGGAGTGCAATATTCTGAATTATGTCAACCAAGTGGCAGCAACTAAATCAAGTAAGATCTTGAAAGGTGTTTAAAGGCTTATCATTTTGAATGTGATTGTGTTTAATTTTACAGCACTATTTAAAAATATCAATCTTGACAGGTTTTAAAAAATGTTGGCCATTAGTTACATCATAAATGTCAGTGAGCTTGAACATTCATATAATCAATTTCAAATAGGCAAATAGAACCAGGGGATTACTGAAGTTTGCTTGTATCTGCAGATTGCTTAAAAAGATCAGGACTCACAGTTGAGGCTTTCGAACTATTATTTATTCACATGTTCCTGAGAGTTCCTTTTTTGTCATGTTTGTTGGGACAAGGCATAGACACCTGGTCCATTCAATTTCTCTGCCTAGGGACATTGGAACTGGATTCAGGAATGATCATTTCTTCACTTCATACAAGTAGAACTGTCACACATGAAGACGGGGTGGTGGTGGATAGAGAGTAGAGAAAGCCTGTCGGTAGGGGAAAGAGAAAGAGAAGAATGAGAGGGGAAGGAAATGGAGGATTAGAACGACGAAGAGGAGGAGAAAGACACAAGAAAGAGAAGAAGGAAAAAGAGCTGGAGAGGGAGAGGAAGAAAATGTGGAGGGAAGGACGAGGAGGAGAGGAGGTGGAGAAAGCAGATAAGTGCAGAAAGGAGCACAGACAGAATACAGTAAGATAAAAACTGCCTAAGTTTCTGAGGGATTCATAGTTCCACTTCCTTCCTGGGTCAAGATTATATTTGTATAACCAGTTTTCCCTTTTCCTTAAGCTACCTTGGTGTGATTTCTACTGCCTACAAGCAAAGAGTACTAATTAGCACAAGAGAGGAAGTAGAAGTGCCTTTATCCAGTATTATTTCAAATAAGCCAGTGAATCAAATATTGGACTTTGGAGCTGAATAACTGTGAGTCTGCTACCCTTAGGCTCAGCATATTTTGGTTATTTTATTCTAACTCTGGGGTTTCCACTGGAAGCAGGGGGCAGGTGGCTGCATTTGAGGAATCACATTATCACGTAGGTAGTTTGTCTTTTCCTTCTTTCCCTTCTGACCATAAATGGACACACACAGTATATTGGAAATAGAAGGAACCTTGGAAATCATCTGGTGCAGCCCCCTAGTTTAACAGATAAGAAAACAGAGACTCTAAGAGATAGAGGTTTATTCAAGGTTATGTGATAAATTAGTAGCAAAACCATGACCAGAACCTTCCAACGTCAGACTCCTCCCTGTGTTCTGCCTGCCTAAGTGAACATCTGTGTTGGGCCACAGCCAAGGAAAAAACAGTGCTGTGGGGAGATGGTGATAAATGTTACGAAAAACAGCAATTTTCATCAACTCTCATCTTCTTGGAAGATGGCTTAGAGTTCTTTTCCTTGCAGAACTTTCAGCCTTGCTCCCACAGCAGGAATAGTGTTCAACTTCTCAGCCTGTATTTCCAGGGTCAGTATACTAAATAAGATGAGAGCCCTGAGCTTAATTGGAACTTCTCTTTAAAACAGGATGGAAGGGTCATTGAAATGTCAAAACATTTTCCAGTGATCTGGGCAACTTACCTTTCCCTAAAACAATTGCCAAATTTTTCAGCATGACATTTGCATTTGGAAGAGCTTACAGGGAATTAGAAATCACACCAGGCCAAGCTTTCATCCTCTGCAATGATGGAAATATAGAATTCCCACTAAGGTTTTGCACACATTTTTGTTCTTTAAATTGTTTTTTGGCTATCGACATGGCTTCCAAGCTATTTCATGAACTATACTTTTCCTATGTAGAATTTGCTGCCAATAAATAACCCCAGAATTTAAATTTCAACAATTTAATGGGACAAACTTATTAATTTTAAAGAAGTCAAATGAATGTTTACTCTCAAACTTAATAACAACAAGGCCATATTCATGGAGATGTCTTAATATTGATTTATACATACTATTCATTTTGTTATTTTCAATTAATAGTAGCTAGTATGTACTTTTAATTACTCATGATATTTTGTATATTCAAAAAGGATGATGCATTTAGCTGGAGTCTTTTATTTTGGTATTTGAAAATTCAGGGCTGTGCTATTTTGAGATTTGAAGTTTAGCCTGTGCTATTGTTTGAACGTGTCTCCTAAAGTTCATGTGCTGAAAACTTAATTCCCAATGCAACAGTGTTGAGATGTGGTTCTTTTAAGAGATGATTCACTCATGAGGGCTCTGCCCTGATGAATGGATTGATGCTATTATTGCCAGAGAGGATTAGATGGGAGTATTTTCCTAGTAAAAGGAAAAGTTCGGCCCCTTCCTCTCTTACTCTGATACTCTCTTGCTTCTCTGCCTTCTGCCATGGAATGACATGGTAAGAAGGCCCTCCTCAGATGCTGGCACCTTGATTTGGGATTTCCTGACCTGCAGAACTGTAAGAAATAAATTTATTTTCCTTATAAATTACCCAGTCTGTGGTATTCTGTTACAGCAGCACAAAACAGACTAAGACATCTTAGTAATTTTTTATGATTAAAGCATATTTACAGCATTTACAAGGTGTTAGGAAACACAATTAAAATATTTACCTACCATTAATTGAATATTCTTGTTACTTGACATACATTCTCCTATTTTCTTGTCAGAGCAACCCCATAAGATAGGCATTATCATTCATGATTACCTTCTTACACAGTTGAGACAACAGAGTCCCAGAAAGATTGAGAAATTTCAGACCACACAACTACTCTTCAGGTGGGTTGGAAAGTAATCCCAAAGTGTTGTTGACTAAGGCTTGTGCCTTTTTCTCTGCCAAGATGCAGCCAACAACCGCTCAGCTGCATTTTATTCGTTAATTAACTTATTTACCAAACATTTTTCAAGTCTCACATACATTTAGCCGACAGGCTCTGGCAGTGCAGAGATGAATAAAATCCAGACCCTTCTCTGGAGGTGGAAGGTAAAGATGGTTATACGTGGAAACAGATGATTACCAAACAGTGTGGCCACCACTGTCCCAAAACTATGCATACAAAGCCAACCATTATAAGAAACATGTTAGTTATAATAAATTTTACTTATTTCTCCACTGAAGTCATTTTATTGGCATTCTTCAGGTTCCTTTATGTAAGTCAAAAAGGAGAGCTATTCATTTAATAGCTTCAGTACTTCAGATTACAATAATTCAGGCTAGGCAGCTGCCAAGTTGTCCCGCACTAGTTAGGTTTTACCTTATTTGTTTACTCTAGTGATTCTGGGCTAGGGACATTGTAAATGATAAAGCAAGCCAAGCTGACATTCCAACCAAGAGATAACTTACATCCAGAGTATAAGTCAAGAGATCTTTCTTCTCTTCCAAAAAGCCAGGGAAGCAGTACTTTTGCTACATCAGTATTCCACCATATGGGTTAGTCTTGCAAACGTTTTTCTCTGAAACCCCTTAAGAAAGGTATGATTTTGAAAGCAAACATTTTCTTCAGGTTATAGTTTATTCAAGAAACATTTGTTTAGTTACTTTCGAGGAGTCAATAAGGCACTCCATTTCTAGCTTTCAAGTGCTGCTAAAAGCATTGGTATATTCAAGGGATAAACATTTATTTGAAGAAAACTTGTTTTATTATAAATCATTTCAACATCTATACATGGGAGATAAGAGCTACTTATTACAGGGCTTTAAATAGGTTCAAATGAGATAATGTAGGCAAAATATTTTGCAAACTCTATCAGATAAATATTGTAGCTCTTATAATAGTAAACTCATGTGCTCCAAAACATATAGTTATAAATTACAAAGTATGTGGTTTTGTGGTTTTGGTAGACTAAAAAATTTTATTTTTGAAATATATTCTAATTGATTAGATATCTCAGTGGTATGAATGACTTCCTGTAGCATATTTGTTTGATAAGTTCAGGTGTCAAACTTACGTGTTTTAAAGCACATCCATTGCAATGAACGAATGTTTTACCTAATAATTCTGATTCACTATAACTAGAAGACATCTTGATAAATGCATATTTGGCCTTTCTAGAACCCCAGTGTATTTCAGACTCTGAAAATGAAAACAAGTTAAAGCTTTTAGCACAGCCCCGTTAAATGTCTAAAAGCTTTTTAAAACCAAGTCTTTAATTTTCTGCAAAGCTAGACCCCTGGCTGTGAGAATGACATTGATCAGCAGTGTTATCATCCTTGAACTGTCATACTGTACTTCAAT
Source organism: Piliocolobus tephrosceles (assembly GCF_002776525.5). Lineage (NCBI taxonomy): Eukaryota > Metazoa > Chordata > Mammalia > Primates > Cercopithecidae > Piliocolobus > Piliocolobus tephrosceles. The sequence continues at coordinate 39,261,424 of NC_045455.1, forward strand.
CCCATTACAATTTGGTACAGAAAGTAATCAGAATCAAATGATTAAATCTGAGCTTTGGCTGCTGTCAAAGTTTCAAGTGGCCACATAAAAAGAGACAAGCCTATGTTGTCAGCACCTAGAACTACAGCATAAATGTGTTGAAGGAGTGGGTAATTAATGATCTTGTGTAGATCAGAGCACTGAGTACAGAGTGGTTCATGATGGGTCTTTATTTCTGGATAGAGCTGGCTGGTGTTAGCAAAAGTTTCTACTGGAGCTGGGCATTGCCTCTGGGAATATGTCCATACTTCCTCTTAATTCCACTTATTATTTCCGAAGGCTATAAAACAAGAGTCAATTTTGTGTGGGTCTCCTGGGAAAATAAAGAAAAACACCCACTGGGCAATTGGTATTATAAAATGATCATACAAACTGTATTTGAGAATGACATGAGAAAAATAGGCAGAGGAAACCTATTCTTCCGTTTCCAGATAAATGGCAGAGTCTGACAATAAAATTTTATTGTTGATGAAGTTAGAGTGCTTTGATATAACAGTTTTGAGAGAGGTATAGAATGCCACAGATGAATTCTTCAAACCCCAGGCACCATCTATGAAAATATATTGGGGGCAGGCATTGATAGAAGGCAGAGAGGACACTGGTCTTGAACTCAAAGTTAGGTTCGAGGATGAGCACTACTACCACTCATCCAGCAAAAGTGATTTTGCTTCCAAACTTCTTTTGAGATTTTCATTTTGTTATCACATTATTTTTAAATTTCACAAATCTCCTCTTTTCTCTCAATATTCTTAGGTTTATAACCTTCTGTTCCTATTTTATGGATTGAGTTTACTGCATTACCTCTCTGAGGGTTTCAGTTATTGCTCATTCAAAGTTCCTACCTGCTTACTACATTGTTTGTTTCCTTTGAAGTTTTTTTTTGTTTTTGCTTTTTATCTCTCTTAGATTCTCTTTCACATTAGATACTTTTCTCAAATGACTTGCGATTCTTGGCTTCTATTTGTTTTAAAGAATGAGGCAATAAAATGTTAGTCAATTATTGTGTATAAATGGAAAAGCCATATCAATGAATAGCCTATCAAAAATGCCCTCTCCGCCCACCCCCAGTTGCTAGCAGGTGTAAGTCTTTCCTTGGTTAGTCAGTTTACTCTTTGAAAGGTATAAGCCTTTATACCAGCATTCTGGAGAAGTGAGCAGGAATTTCACCATTTACTGAATGCCTGTATTTTCAACATAGCACACCAACCCTCAGCTCTGCCTAAGGGTTGAGTCCAGAATCTTTGGATTCAGTCTTTTCAGAGAGTAAACCTCTGAATTCTGTTGATTTTGGAGAGATTTCTGAGGTTCTCAATGCAGTTTTTGGTTTTGTTTTGTTTTAGATAGTCTTGCCCTGTCACCCAGACTGGAGTGCAGTGCCCCAGTATGGGCTCACTGCAAGCTCTGCCTCCCGTGTTCAGGTGATTCTCATGCCTCAGCCTCTGGAGTAGCTGGAACTACAGGCACCTGCCACCACACCCAGCTAAGTTTTTGTGTTTTTAGTAGAGATGGATTTTCACCATGTTGGCCAGGCTGGTCTTGAACTCCTGACCTCAAGTGATCTGCCCGCCTCGGCCTCCCAAAGTGCTGGGATTACAGGTGTGAGCCACTGCGCCTGGCCTCTCAATGCATTTTGTTCCAATTTTCAATCAATTCCTTATTTTTATAACCAATTTGTTATCCCACTCTGTTATAGGAGGTGTCCCCAATTCCCGAGCCTTTCTGTGGATCAGATTGGTTTCCCTCCACGGCTGGCAGTAAGGTCACCTTTCTCAGGTCTACTTGTTAGTCACTTCTTATCTATTAGCTTTGTAGTTTGCTAAGTTGTTTTGCTGTTGTCTTCTTCTCTGTTCTTTTTCTTTGGGGGTTTATGGCCTTAAAAAAATCTGCTGTCATTTAGTGGGGTTTGGGGAAGGAAATAACAAACATTCATGTTCCATCTGCCATGTGTAACTGGTTTCCGTGTCTTATTCTGTAGCGTTGCTTTTTAAAAAATCTGGTTGTAAAAGTAATGTATATTATTGTAGGCAATTTTTAATTAAATTATAAATTATAATAAAAATAATTCAGAAGCCCATTTTCTTAGGGCAATTAACATTTTGTTATTTCCTGAAGTCATCTTTTTTGGCTAGAAGTAAGTTTTACATAGTTGAGATGATTTTTTTTCTCATTTGTTTTATTTTTTTAATCAACACTATATGGGTTTTCCATGTTATTAAAACAATTTGTAAACACTATTTTTATAAACTCCATTATGTTGATTTCAGTATACTGCCATTTATTTAGCTATGTGTCTATTATTGGACATTTGGAATATTTACCTTTTTTATCTTCTTAAAAAAAAAGATAATGAAAATCTGTATATAAAGCCTTTTTATTTTGCATTTTGAAATATTTCCTGACAGTGCAGGAGCATCGTCATCTTGGGCAAACACCATCACCAGTTCCAGCTCCCTTTCTAGCCTCATGCATTTCAAGGAAATCACTTCTCTTCTAACTACAAGCAAACAGAAAGAGAGGAAAGTATAACACAGATAAGACAGCTCGGGCACAGAGGGAAATAGGAGGAAAGTCTCTTGGGTAACTGTCAAACTTCACTCTCATACAATGGGCCCCACTAAAACAGTAGGCCTTAATAAGCACATTCCTTTCCTTTCAGGTGCACTAAGATAGGGAAGCTAAAAGCAAATGCAAGGGACATGCCTGCAGCTGCAGAAAGATGTATGGAAACAGACACAAAACTCTCCCTCCTAGATAAGCACAACAGAGAGACACAGAAGGAGTCCCAGCCTCTGATAAACTCTCCCACCCTGAACCCCTAAATCTTGTAGTCTGTAAGCAAGTGTGGCTCTGACCTAACTCAGCCAGAAGTTCCTATCAGGTTTATTTAAAATAAACTTGTCCTTGTTTACTGTAAAGCCACCCTTCGTGTTTCTCTCCTCTTTCTTTAATTCTTACACTTCCAAAGACTAAATACCAGGAAGTGAAATTACTGAGCCAAAAAGTATGAACTCTATTAAGGCCATTAATATATATTACAGCAACTATTATATATTTCAACATTTTTTGGAAATGAACTCAGCAGCAGAGTAGTTACTTAGCTATTCCTAATTATGTAGCATTCTCTCGTCTCCTACCATATCATTGAGAAACCAAATGGCAGCTAATGGCCATTGTCTGGCTTTACCTCTTCCCCTGTTCTCATGGCCAAGTCTACCTCTGACATTTGCAGGACCTTAGATAAAAAAATAAATGCAGACTGCAGTCTATAGATCTCCCACCTCCATTTGTTAAACCTGGCTCTGGCCTGGAGTACATAGGTGCAAATAGTCCCAAAAGCTCGTCCAAGTGAATCTATACCATACCTACCCACATCTTGAACATTTCTCAGGGCTTGGGGTGTCCACAATGTAGTCTACCTTTGGGAGAAAAGACTTGAGCCAGGGAATTTTAAGATTTCAGTCCTCAGAATACTGTTTGTGATGGAAGGTGGAGGTCATGAGCTCTAGGTAGGCCCTTCTTGTCCCATGGAGTCTGCCTTAGGGGGAGGGGTACAGCAATAGACAGACCATTGTCGTTTCTCCAAAGTGCAGGACTCATATTGGGGGCCCTTGTAGCCTATGTCTAAAGGCAGCATTACTTACAGCCTTTACTAAGCTGTACTTTGAAAATGGAATAATGGGACTAATCAGCCATGAGAATGAAGTAGCAGTCTGCCTTTTCTCCAGACATGGTCCAATTTAGCATGGGATTATAGGCAATGGGTGTGGGGAGGAAAAGGAACAGAGTAGTATCTTGTTCTTTTTCTCAAGCAAAAAATAGATTGATAATCTAACACCACTATATCCAGTTCTCTATGTGAGTGAAAAGTAGACTCCACTAAATATAGCATTGTAGTAGGTTGGTGATATGGTTTGGCTGTGTTCCCACCCAAATCTCATCTTGTAATTGTAACTCCCACAATTCTTATGTGTCATGGGAGAAACCTGGTGGGAGGTAATAGAATCATGCGGGTGGGTCTTTTCTGTGCTGTTCTCATGATAGTTCTGTATGTTATCCCTCATGATAGTTCCATAAGGGATAAACAATCAAGAGATCTGATGGTTTTCAAAAAGAGAGTTTCCCTGCACAAGTTCTCTCTCTTTGCTGCCTCCATTCATGTAAGATGTGATTTGCCCCTTTGCCTTCTGCCATGGTTGTAAGGTCTCTCCAGCCACATGGAACTGTGAGTCCATTAAACATCTTTTTCTTTCTAGTCTCGGGTATGTCTTTATCAGCAGCCTGAAAATGAACTAATACAGTTGGCCACCCAAAGATATTAAATCCCAGTACCTGGGACTTGTAAATGGTACTTTATTTAGAGAAAGAATCTTTGCTGGTGCAAGTAAGTTAAGGATTCTTAGATGGGGAGATTATCTTGGATTATCTGGGTGGTTCCCAAATGCCATCACAAATTTTCTTAAAAGAGGCAAAAAGAGATAATACAGACACATAGAGGAGAAGGTGATATGAAGACAGAGCACAGAGAGGGATGTAGCCATAAGCTAAGAAATGCTAATAGCTGCTGGAAGCTGCAGCAGCCACAGAACATTCTCCCTAGAGCCTCCAGACAGTGTAGCCCTGCTGACACTTTGATTATGGACTTCTGCCTCCGTAACTGTGAGGGAATGACTTTCTGTTGTTTTAAGCCACCCAATTTATGGCAGCCATGGGAAACTAATGCAAGAACTATTAAATGAAAACTGGTTATCACCTTCCTTCAGCCCCTAATACATGAGTTTCAAAAAACAGTGGAATTCTTAGGTCATGTTTTGTCTGGTCAAGGATTTTTGCAGAACAACAAGTAAAAAATTTTAATATCTTGAGTATGTGTCACTCAGGACAAGGATACCATAATTCCTGGGATTGTTGCATATTACCAGATATCAGTCCCTCACTTCTATTCCCCTAAGCAACATAATGTAAAGAAAAGACTCTAGAGTTTTGAAATTAGACCTTGGCTTAACTCTTAGCTCTACTGCTTACTAGTTTTGTGATCTTGGGCATATTATCTAACCTCTTACCTTGCAACATGGAAACAAACTTATCCTTGTCCCATTGTCACAGACACTTTATTAGGAACCATGTATTCTTCATGAAGATCTCCACTGATCAAGTCCAAGCTTCATATATGTGTTCCTTTAATGCAGTCCAGGGCCTCATACACTCTAGGAACTCAGTAAAGATTATAGGATGAAAAATATGTTTTTCAATTTTTGGATTATTTGATTCATATTAAAATTTGATAGCTTAACATAGTTCTTTAAACCAAGGGAATAACTCTTTAATGGTAGAAACTTAAACATTATAGATAGCTAGTAAGGATAATTTTTAGACAGAATAGCATTTTGTGTGTCTTTCAGGAACAATCTACCCATAAACTGGCCCTTTTACGATTATTTGTTTCATTAGGTACACACACACACACACACACACACACACACACATACACAGGGGAGAGGACAAAAGGAGTGCAGTTATTAAAATAATAAAGGATTTATCCTTTTATATTATTATTGCAGTCTGGAAGGGTTTACATTTAGAGCAAGTTTCATTTCCCTTTCTGTGAGAGAGAAATAAATTGAAAACCATGAGGGATAAACAATCCCTATTATAGATCTTAAAGAGTGGAGTTGTGAACACTAAAATTTCCATTAACGGCAGCAGACAATCCCCAGCTTATCAAATGGGATGGAGGCCAACATTCACAGCTACTTTTTGAGACTTTGCAGAAGCAGCCTGTCTAAGGCATCAGTCTTAATCTCTATTTATTTCGGGGGATATGCTCCTTTTGGCTTAGTTTGGAATTAAAATACTCATCACTAAACATTTTCAAATGCTCACTTTTAAACTTAATCTGTCTCTTAACATTTTGTCACTGCTTTTGGAGGATCTGTAGGAGGTGGGGTTGAATTGCGAAATGATCGTAGTGATAATAGCTCTTGCTACTATAGAAAAATTATGAGTGATAAGAAATGAATTCCCTGATGTGTGGACCAGATGTGTTGCTGCTGGGAGGTCAAACAGCTGATTTCCTTTGTTTCTTTGCTGTTCTGTGGCAAAGGGAAGATGATAAACAGGTAGATTCAGAAATAGAAAGCATCAAGAAACTGGAACTTGGTGTTCAAGTGGCTAGACAGTTATACAAAGTGAAATACCTCTTTTAAGAAATGAAATTTTGGCTGAGACAACAGGAGTGGAACAAAGTCAGTGGTGTTCTGATAGACGTCTAGCAGCCACTCTTTGGAAAAAGTGACTCTTTTTTCTTTCTGGAAGTATTTGCTGATAATGTTTGTTCAGTAAATACTCCCAGGATGGCTGATTCTAAGCTTCCAGTGTAATGTCAACTGGCTCACAGAATTTCTGAAACCTTAACATTTGGCTCTGGCAGCTGGTACAAGCTGGATTCAGCCCACCATTGGAAGGGTACATGCTGAAATGGGCTGTTGTTTTTTCCTGCTAGAATCCTCCAGTACAAATGAAAGTGGTTTAGTGGAATAGGTAAAGTCTACTAGCATAGCATCTTGGGGCATATTTGTACATTGGGAGGTCAGGAAACTGTGGCACTATTTCTGGTCTGTCTTTGACCTCACACCTGAGTTGTAGGTAGTAGCATTTTGGGCATGTGTCGGTGTGGGTGCAAGGTTATTTTTGTGAATTTCATGGACCATCTAAATGGCTCTGAGTACTAACCAGGATAGCATCGTGAGGCATGTGTCTTTTGTGGACAGTGACCAAGTATATTTTGTTCTGTCCTTCTAGAACCAGGTACAAGCTTCTTTTTTGCCTCTGGGGACACCAGGAAATGCTCATATTTGCCCCATTGTTGTTAAGCATTTAATCAAGGGTAACATAAGAGTGCGTTTAGCTGCTGTGGGGCTGTAGACCTATACCTATACTGGTTTCTGCGTCTAGATCTACTTACAGAATGCATTCCCCCTTATTATGCTACTTTTGCTTCTGAGAAAGGACATTTATATGGCAATTGGTGAACAAATGAGGAAATGTGACTGCCTGATACACTGAAATTCTGAGTTTCTCAATTACTCCGGGTGGCAGAAAAAGGTCTTAACACATCTTCAAGGGACACCATATTTCTTGGGGTAATTCCTCCATTCCTTGGAGGTGCCAAAAATTAACCACATGTGTTAGCTACTATAATTGACTATAGCTGAGACTGACTGGAGAAACAGGGAAGGAAAGAGGTCGTTAGAGCTATTATTTTCCTGTATTGAATGGTCTACACTGCTATTTTTGAGTTCTCAATTTTGATAGTGAACAGCTGAACTGGGTTAGAGTTGGTAATGCTAAGGAAACGGGGTGAACAAGCTCTTTAGTTTCCACAAGACCTTCACGAACGTTAAACATACAGCCAAGCCTACTTTGCTTATTAAATATGTCTTTTATTGGGCCAAATAAAATGTTCAGTTAGATGATCTCCTAAAATATCTAGGAATTCTAGGATGTCTTTATTCTGGACAACTGCCCTTAGAACTGACATCAGCTCTTAAAAGACATTTCTCAGGCTTGACCTGGATGAAAAGCTGCCACAGAGAATTAAGATCTTAGACCAGAAGGGTGCGGCAAGGTTAAAAAAAAAAAATACTACCTTGGCATGTTAGTATTTGTCCAGGAAAACAATACAGGAGCCCCTTCATTAATTTCCGAAAGACTTTTAGTACATACTGCTGGCCAGATAGCACTGAAAGACATTGAACATTGCTAAGTGTATCTGGGAGGACATCTCCCTCCCATGATCTTCTGAGAATGAAGGAATGTGGAGTTCCAGCTCTGAGATATCTATGACTTGTGGAGCTGAATGACGTTCATCTCTTTGAAGTCTTCGTGATCTCAGGTTTTAGGCTTTAAAAGGAAGAATACCTGGCTTTACTGAAATGTAGGCACCAGGAGATACTGTGATTGCCATGTGATTTGAGGGCAAGCTCCATGTCTAACACCTCCTTGAAGGTAGGGTGTTGTATTTAGTATACATGTGGTCATCTGTGGAGTGATTGCTGGAAAAATTATTACCCAGCAAAATATAGCATAGACCTTGAGGAAGTCTGAGAGGTAAATGACAGATGATCCCACGCTGTTGACTTTGTTTTTTATGGGACTATGTGAGGAGATTCCAGGGGGTGGTTCATTCTCCCCAGAGGAAGGAATTCTTTCATCAGAGTATACTCATAGGAGATGGCCTTGATAGGCAGTTGAGACCCAGACTAGGGCCTGGTTCTCTAAGTTGCCTAATCCCTCAGAGTCCATCAGTGCCTTCTAGTAGAGGCATGATACCTCTCTTGTTAATTCCATGGCTGAGAGCTGAAATGCAGTGGAGCTGCAGCGCAGGGGTCAGCCTATCTGCCCCTCCTTCCAGGTGGAGTTTCTGTTGGGAGGATAGGTACCTGCAGAGTGACCTGTCACCAAATGCATGTATAGCCACCTGGCCCGGTTGATCCTACTTACTGGGACCAACTTGATATGGGTACGACTGCATGTAGTTTAGCTTAAGAATATGTTAATGTGTTCAACTGGGCCTCTATCTGGATCAAAACTTTAGTTGAAAAAAACTGGGGAGAAAGTGGGAGAATGAAACAATGGGAAGCTTAGAATTTCACGAGCATTCCACAATTAACACTTCCTTGAAGACTTCTTTAAATAGGGTTGTAAGAGTGAGTGTGTTTCTTACCATCCAGCTTTCCGGTGATGGGACACCAGCAGCTTGATCAACCAGCAGTCTCCATTAATTCATCCCACTTTTATGGAAAGTAATCTGTTTTTCTGCACAGGGATAAGGCTAAGTGCAAACTGATGGGCTTCAGGGAAGTCTGTGTCCCCTGACAGGTGTGGGGCTAAGATTTGATGTGTTTGGATGACCCAGGAACATAGAGTTTAGTGTCTATACAAAGAGAAACACATTAAGAGGAAAGAGTTCGGTGGAATCCCAGCATGGTTGTCTGGGATGGGGAGAAGTAACCACAGTGGCTCTGGGGAGAATATTTGCAAATGCAGAGCTAGTATCTCTCATGGTTACCAGCAGCTAGACTAACCAGTGTCAGGGGTGGGCATCTGACTTACGTGAACAGAGAGCACAATGTGCTATGTCGTCTTATGGAAGCTGGGCTACCCTGTGGCAGCGGTGACAGGAAGGCTCTGGTTTGTAGTTCTGATGGGGGGACACTGGAAGGCCGAATTCAGAAGTTGTGCCCTGGAGGCTGTTGAATTACAGATGTGAAATATCAAACCCAAACCAGCTGTCATCTTAAGGTAGTTGATTTAAGGTTGGAGAGAGGGAGTCAAGTAGTGAACCAATATGGAAGTAGAGAAACCAGGAAGGTGAGGCTTTGTGTAGTGGAGTAAAGGAACAAAAATATCTTTGGAATTGTCCTGGAAAGGGCCAGATAGTAGAGGATTTTGGCTTTGAAGCTGTACAGTCTCTGTCCCAAGTTGTGGCATAAAAGCAGCCATAGACAATATGTAAACAAATGGCCATGGCCATGTTACAATAAAACATTACAAAAATAGGGGGATTGGATTGATCCCACAGGTCACGATTTGCTGAACCCTGTTTTGACATAGTTTGCCAAAGTGCAAACAGCTGGAGGGGGGCTTCTAAATAGGTCCTTCATAGGTTTGCATGGCCATGTTGGTTTATATAAAGGGCACTGAGAAGGATCTGTTGGGTGGCATATCATGCCTGTTTCTTTTCTTTTTTTTTTTTTTTTGAGATGGAGTCTCACTCTATTTCCCAGGCTGGAGTTCAGTGGTGCGATCTCGGCTCACTGCAACCTCCATCCACTGGGTTCAAGTGATTCTCCTGCCTCAGCTTCCTGAGTAGCTAGGATTACAGGTGTGTGCCACTATGCCTGGCTAATTTTTGTATTTTTAGTAGAGATGGGGTTTCACCATGTTGGTCAGGCTGGTGTCAAACCCCTGACCTCATGATCCGCCTGCCTTGGCCTCCCAAAGTGCTGGGATTACAGGCATGAGCCACTGTGCCCAGCGCATGCCTGTTTCTTTTCTTTTTTTTTTTTTTTGAGGCAGAGTCTCACTCTGTCGACCGGGATGGAGTACTGTGGCCGGATCTCAGCTCACTGCAAGCTCCGCCTCCCGGGTTCACGCCATTCTCCTGCCTCAGCCTCCCGAGTAGCTGGGACTACAGGCGCCCGCCACCTCGCCCGGCTAGTTTTTGTATTTTTTAGTAGAGACGGGGTTTCACCGTGTTAGCCAGGATGGTCTCGATCTCCTGACCTCGTGATCCGCCCGTCTCGGCCTCCCAAAGTGCTGGGATTACAGGCTTGAGCCACCGCGCCCGGCCATGCCTGTTTCTTTATTGACTTTATTTTAGGTTTTAGTACCTTTCATGACACGAATGAGAGCAGAAGATTTTAAGAAATGACAACTGATGGTAAATGTTAAATAGAAAATTCTTTCTGTATTTAAATTCTCTTATGAGAAGTATGACAACTTGTGTAAGAGGGTAAAACATGTTTAAAATAACTTCATTTGTTTTAATTTTAGAAGAAATAACTGATTTTTTTCTTTTAGACATTTTCCTCTTTTCTAAAACGTGGGAAATAAACCGTATGCACTTCTGATGAAAAGGAACACTTTAGTTTTTATCTTTGTTTTTTGGGATTTTTACTAGCAGTAGCTATTAGGTACATTCTTGACAAGTGATATAGACACAGGCTACCAACTCCTACAATTTCTAACAGAAAATGTCTTCCCACAAGCTCAGCCAAATGGCAAAATTGTCATATTTTGGATGTATGACACCTTTCAAATATTTGGATCAGGGTTAGACAATTGACTAAAGTGACTGTATGAGTTTTCCAGGACTGCTGTAAGAAAGGACTATAAACTACATGGCTTAAGACAAACAACAGAAATGTATTTCTTCTTTGTTCTGGAGACTAGAGGTGCACAGGTAAGGTGCTGTCAGGGAGTCTTTAGGGGAGGATCCTTCCTTACATCTTCCCCAAGCATTCTTTGGCTTGTGGATGTATGACTCCGGTCTCTGCCTCTGTCTTCCCACAGCCATCTTCCCTCTGTGCCTGTGTCTAAATTTCTGGCTTCTTGTAAGGATACCCATCATAATGGATTAAGGGTCCACCCTAATGACCTCATCTTAACTCAGTTACATCAGCAAAGTCCCTGTTTCCAAATAAGATCGCATTCACAGGTATTGGGGGTTAGGACTTCAATGTATATTTTTGTGGCACAGAATTCATTCATTAATACTGACCAAAGATTTATGAATCAAGACTAGACATAAAATAATAAATTGAGCTAACCACATTCCTTGTCTTGGGAATCTGAATTGAAAACAAAAAAGGAATTGTCTTTTTGAAGGGATGTTATAGATCAGGACTGTGGCTTATCCAAAGTCATGTGCAAACTGAAATTATAAGGGAGCACAAAAGCTATGAAGAGGTGGAGAGAGGAAAGAGAGATATACACAGAAACAGAGATGAAGAAAGGCAAATGAAAAGAGAAAGAAGAATTTGCATAGTACCTCAGTTCTTCAACTGAGCATCCTTACATTCAACTTCCTTTGCCCCCAGATGAGATAACTGCAGTGGCTTTTTATTACTTGAAAACAAAAGAACAAAACCCTAACAAGTGGTTCCTGGTCCAGAAGACTCAGGGAGGTAGGTTTAAGTAGAGAAGTAAGAAAAGGGAAAGAAGCAGTCAGGGAACAGAAACTGCCAGCTCCTTTATTTCCTATTTTGTTTTTCTTTTGCTGCTAGTCTTGGCTCTCTGCCATACATTCTCATAGGCAGCATTTCTTGGTAAAATCACATTGACCTTCAAATCCAGCTAGTGCAAAGGCTGTGGAAAAGTGCTTATTAATACTACATTTCTTTATTAACTCATACATCTTTCATTCTCCTGGGCTTAGCTAGACCAATAGATAGAGTAAGTACACACACACACACACACACACACACACACACACACACAGATACATGCACATTCCGTCTTTTTTGCTTCTCAGATTTACTCTCCAGACTTGACTAAAATTTCCCTTTCAATTTGTATAATGAGAATTCTGTTGGGCCAATAAAAGACAAGGTGGTATAAAAACCAAACTTTACACATCTCCTAATAAACATGCCAACAACTTTTATATGGAAAGCATTGTCTCAGATGTGCCCTAGACTTGCTATTTAGAATGGAGAACCCAGCTTCAGGCTCAGGACATACTCTTCCCTACAACTGGAGACTGGTGTCTCTCCTAAAGTATCTGCAGACATTAATTATTAAGTTCAATATTAATATCAGTGGTAATGTTAATATTTTCAACACTCTTATGTAATATTCCATAGAGATAGCAAAATAAATGGCAGGTAGCCTCAGCATGTGGCTAAATATTGAATATCTAATAGCCAAGTATGTGGCTTTAATATTTGTTATATTAAAGTTTTCTATGTCAAACTCCAGAAAACCTAAACAAAATACGAATAATATTAGTTCTCTTTAACGCATTTGCTTTTTAGCACCTTTAAACCTACTCATACGTGGGAAACATCTTTTTATCTTAAGAGTTTTGGGGATGGAAATTTTCACCCTTGTTTTCTGAAGATAATACCTTTATTCTGGTTTGTGACATTCATATTAAAGTAGTAGGGCCAAGTTGAATTGTAAAATGTGTTTGCAACTTTTGACTTTGCCAAGGAGTTTCTAACCAAATGCTTTTATCTCTTAGTATTTAACAATAGCTACTTCAGGTGGAAGGGTGTTCCATTTCATTGAGAAGGCTTTTACCAATTGCCAGAGTGTCTTTTATGTGAACCTTGACATATCTCACAAGCTTGGTTGTAAAAATTTTTACAATCATGTTATCTGTCGGCATCTGAGAATGATGCATGAACATTGTCAAGGAGAGGATACATCTTGGAGAACAAACTATATTATGCCGTTGCCTGACACATTTAAAGCAGAAGTGCTTTATTTTAACTCAAGAAAGAGAGTTTATGTGTTTGATAAATTTGAATTATGTGACAAAAATTCTAACACTGTGAGTAGTTGTCTCTCATATTCTTGAACAATTTAATTAGACATTATCACATAAGAAAAAAAAATACAGAATCATCCAGAAGCATATGACTGCAATCAATTGAAAATGAGTATGCCAGTATTTGTCTTCTTTTTTATAATTTTTTAATTCCTTATGAATCTAGGTTTTCATGTATTGTTATGTTACCATTTATTAACTTCAGCTTTATCCTTGTGTTTAAAAGCAAACCAATTGCACAATAAAGCCCATACTTTTCTTTCAGTTTTACTTAAAAGAGATGGGACATAAAAACTAGGTTGTGGTAATTAACCATTGCAGAAACTCTTTTTGTTGTTTTATTTTTTTGTGCAGATTTGATGCATTATGAAGGAAGGGATAATTGCTGCATAATTAAATTTGCTCTCTCAGGTGCCACTGTTAATTTATTTTGTCTTATATTTTTAAAAGTTGGTAGACAACATATCCTGTGCTTGCTTTTGGAAAACCAAGCTTGGATCATAAATCTAGTACTAAACCTTTCATTGCAGAACTCAAGCACTCTTAGCTTTTTTGTTATTTTCCTTTCATTTTGGGGAAAAAACTGAAATCTCTAATAAACAGACGAGCCCAGATTCTGAAGGCAGACTATCTTATTTCAAATCTTGGCTCTACCACTTATTAGCTTTATGACCATGGGTAAAGGTATATAATCTGTCTCCATTTTGGTTTCCTCATGTGTAAAATGAAATAATAATGTTGTATTTCTCATAAGGTTAAAAGAATGCCTGGTATAAGTTAGTGTTATGTAAGTGTTTGCTCTTTCTGTATTTCATGATGCATAGACAACCTGTTTCTCATGGCAAATGTTTGATCATGTACACTTACCTGGTAAGCTCATCTGTCATCTGTTCCCCACAGAGACACTATGTGGCACAGCACAGAATATAACATGAATGACACCACCTGGGACAGAGCATTGTACTCTGCATGAATGATGTCTTCTGGTGTTGTGTAATTTTTAGGCCCCGATCCATCTGCTCCTGTTTTATACCTAACATAGCAGACCATGAGCATTTGGCAGAACTTCCTAATTATAGTCAGAAGAAGAAGTTACTGTGCATTCTAGAAAAGGAGAGAAAAAAAATCTTCCATTGTAGAAGAAAATAAGTGAAATAAACATATCTATAGTGATGTGACCAAATTGGTCTGAGCAATTTAGCTCATTTAATATTCTGTAATTCATCCAAAATAGAGAGATTATTCTGGGGAGACCTCAGGACTATAGTTTGTGCTGCTCAGGTGAGGTAAAGCATGCATAGGAATTGGTATTATTAAATGTTTTGGTTCCATTATCACTGCAGTGTTTCCATTGGGTGTTCCCCAATGGATGTTGCTTTCAGAAGTGTGTCTTTTATAGACTAAAAAGGCATAAGATATTTTCTTTTTCTATAATTTAGGACTTTGACTATGTGCTCCAGAGTAATGAAGTCAGTCATGGTATTAGCATTTCAGAGCTCACCCATAGACACCAGTACTCAAGAGACACTGATACTCAGTCGGACTAAATTCAAAGAAACACTTTGAACTTTAAGTATGGGAATTTGTGTTTATTTTTCTGTTTCAAAACGATAACCACCTGCTGCCTTGCCCGAGTCTTGTTTCTTCCAGTCAAAATAATATAGCTCCTAAAAATTCATTTTCTCAACTAAGAAGCAGAATATTAGGAGAAAATGTTCTTTTCTATTTCTTTAGTTTCTATTTGTTCCTCAAGTTGACCACCAAATCCTGAGGATAAAGAAATTTACTTCAATCATCATATATATAGCATGAGGCCCATTTAGGAATCTTTTAGTCCATAATCCAATCACATCATCCTCCCTTTCTGGCTGAAAAAAGACTGTTGTCAACTATACAGAGAAGACATCTGAAATTTCCTTTTTATAACTTCACATTAATAATGATCATTTGTAGAAATAGACAATGTTCAAAAGATGAAGTGCTTCTCCATATTTCCTCAAATAATTATGAAATTACTATGTGCAAATGTTGATAAAGACTTTAATTAGCACCTTAAGATTGCACATAGACATCTGTAAATATATGATAGGTTGAAATTTGAAAAGTATTTTTTTTGAAATGCTTCCCATGCAGAATATCTTTAATTAAGATCTAACACCTCATTCTGACTACATTAATTCTAGGAGCTTCTGTAACCCTATATCTTAGTTTTGACTATTGCTTTCTGCCTACAATCTTCTTACTGACCATTTTTCCAGTAATCTTATTCTTCCTTTGCTTGTCATTTCTGTCACTGACTGACCATGGCTTATCTTTGTGATTCTGATTTCTTTTTTCTTGCCATTCGTTTCAGCAACACTTTAAAATACCAAATTTCCTCAACTTTCTGCCATATTTTCCCATTAAATCAATTAGTTAATTTTGTTCCACAACCTAAATATTCAACATTTTTTGCTCTCAGATTGCTGGAGAAAGTCATGCTGATTAGGTGCTCCAAAAAATGTATGGCTTATAATGTTTTATGGGTTCTCAGCATACCCTGCTAGCTAGTTGCTATGGTTGATAGTCATACTCCTCATAGCTGCCATTCCAAAAATTGTTTCTCTATCTTCAGACCTGGAAACCCATCCACAGATCTTTCTTTCATCCTCACTAAGATGAGGAAAACTATCTGCAAAAGCAAACAGAAAGTCCAATGTATTTCCCAACTCCTATTCCCTCAGGTATTTCCCATCTTACATTTTCTCTGTATTTTTATCTGTCATCTTATTCTTTGTTCTCATACATTCTTAATTTTTTTAAATTATACTTCAAGTTCTGGGATACATGTGCAGAACATGCAGGTTTGTTACATAGGTATATGTGTGCCATGGTGGTTTGCTGCACCCGTCAACCCGTCATCTACAATAGGTATTTCTCCAATGCTATTCCTCTCCTATCCCCCACCCACTGATAGGCCCTGGTGTGTGATGTTCCCCTCCCTGTGTCCTGTGTTCTCATTTTTCAGCTTCCACTTATGAGTGAGCAGTGTTTGGTTTTCTGTTCTTGTGTTAGTTTGCTGAGAATGATGGTTTACAGCTTCATCCATGTCCCTGCAAATGACATGAACTCATTCTTTTTTATGGCTGTATAGTATCCCATTGTGTATATGTGCCACATTTTCTTTATCCGGTCTATCATTGATGGGCATTTGGATTGGTTCCAAGTCTTTGCTATTGTGAACAGTGCCACAACAAACATGTGTGTGCATGTGTCTTTTTAGTAGAATGGTTTATAATCCTTTGGATATATACCCAGTAATGGGATTGCTGGGTCAAATGGTATTTCTGGTTCTAGATCCTTGAGGAGTTGCCCCACTGTCTTCCACGAGGGCTGAACTAATTTATACTCCCACCAACAGTATAAAAGCATTACTGTTTCTCCACATGCTCTCCAGCATCTGTTGTTTCCTGACTTTTTAATGATCGCCATCCTAACTGGTGTGAGATGGCATCTTATTGTGGTTTTGATTTGCATTTCTCTAATGACCAGTGATGATCTTTTTTTCATATGTTTGTCAGCCACATAAATGTCTTCTTTTGAGAAGTGTCTGTTCATATCCTTCACCCACTTTTTGATTTGTTTTTTTTTTCTTGTACATTTAAGTTCCTTGTAGACTCTGGATATTAGCCCTTTGTCAGATGGATAGATTGCAAAAGTTTTCTCCTGTTCTGTAGGTTGCCTGTTCACTCTGATGGTAGTTTCTTTTGCTGTGCAGAAGTTATTTAGTTTAATTACATCCCATTTGTGAATTTTGGCTTTTGTTGCCATTGCTTTTGGTGTGTTAGTCATGAAATCTTTGCCTATCCCTATGTCCTGGATGGTATTGCCTAGGTTTTCTTCTAGGGTTTTTATGATTTTAGGTCTTATATTTAAGTGTTTAATTCATCTTGAGTTAATTTTTGTATAAGGTATAAGGAAGGGGTCCAATTTCAGTTTTCTGCATATGGCTAGCCATTTCCCAACACCATTGATTAAATAGGGAATCCATTCCCCCTTGCTTGTTTTTGTCAGGTTTGTCAAAGATCAGACGGCTGTAGATGTGTGATGTTATTTCTGAGGCCTCTGTTCTATTCCATTGTTCTATATATCTATTTTGGTACGAGTACCATGCTGTTTTGGTTACTGTAGCCTTGTAGTATAGTTTGAGGTCAGGTAGCATGATGCCTCCAAATTTGTTCTTTTTGCATAGGACTGTCTTGGCTATGCAGGCTCTTTTTTGGTTCCATATGAAATTTGAAGTAGTTTTTGAACTGCATGGTGGTTGGAAGTGCTCCTCGCAATGTTTGCTTTGCAAATATTTACTCATTGATTTAACATACTACCACTGTCAACTGCTGTCACTAACTGATTCACCGAAACTTGGTTAAATAATTATCTTAAGGGAACAACAGATACCATGGTCTACTTGAAGGTAGAGTTTGTGAGGAAAGAGAAGATAAAAAATTACCTATTGGGCACTATGCTTATTACTTGAGTGATGAAATAATCTGTACACCAAACCCCTGTGCTACACAATTTGGCTCTGTAACAAACCTGAACATGTACTCTGAACCTAAAGTAAAAGTTAAAACTATCTTGTTTTTACTAATCTATTTTAAGTGTATGTATAGTTCACATTTATTACAGTGTTTAATATTAGAAGCATATTGAGTCTCTGTAAAGTTTGGTGATGTTTTCGTGATCAGAAATATGCTGGAAGAATGTAACTCTTTTTGATATCAATTAGCCTATGGTAAAATTGGTTTTGTTATACACACTTTCACTTAAAGTTGTAGTTTTCAAGAGCCTCCTGAGGATGTTAAGTGAGGACTTACTCTATGTTTAAGTGCTTATTGTCTATCTCTACAAACAAGAATATAAACCCTTTAAGGACAGGGACTTTCTCTGACCGGTGCCTCACATTATACCCTGTATGTCTTGGCTGGTACACAGTTGGCACTCGTAATTATTCATTGAGTAACTATGTAATCACCTAATTTAATAGCCCCTTCTCAAACCTCATTCTCCTTTAATTTTCAGACACTCTGACAATGATTTTGTTTAATATTAATGTTATTGATTCAGTATATTCTTTGCTATCATCTTTGTTGTCTTTCATTTTCCACCACCATATCCACTCAGTCACCAATTTCTTGTTCTGCAAACTTTCATACATATTTTCTACTCCGTTTTCATGTCAGCATTTGTAACTGGAAAATTCTAGCACCATCAGAGAGTCTCCTAGCCTCCTCCCATGCCTCTTGTCTGATCCATCCTGCATTGACTTACCAGTATTATCTTCATTGGAAGCAAAGATCTGTCACATAACTCCCAGTGGCATCTGTTGCTTATCCTCTAGAATTGTAGGCATTCTTTGGTTTGGCTCCAATTACTTTTTATTGCCTTATGCCTTATTAATTTTCTACATAATTTTTATGCTGCAGTTAAACATTTTCAAAACACATTCTTCAGATTTCATAGATATAAACAACAATATAAGTAAATAAGTAAATATAAATATAAATGCATTCCTTATCCAGTTCTTCCGGAATTTCTTCTACCCTTAGCTGACTAACCTATTGGTCAAGACTTAATTTAAATACTGCCTCTTTCCTTGAGCTCTGTTGGAACATCCCAAATGGAAGCGACCTCTTTCTCCTTTAAATTCTCACATCACTTGCATTCCTTTTGTGTCACGCTTCATGTCACATATTTTTATTAAGCATATTTGTATTTTTCTCTTGCTTACTAAATTATATATTTTTTTGAACACAGGAATATGATTATTATATCTTTTTATGTCTTTAGTGCTTAGCAAATCATCCTTCTTCAGATTTGAGACATAATTTACATGCAGTGAAATCCATTTTAAGTGTAGCTTGATGAATTTTGGTAATTGTATAGTTATCACATCACAATCAAGAGAATATTTCCATTACTGTAAAAAGTTTCCATACGCATTTTTGAAATTTATCCACTTCCCTGGGATTAGATGATTACAGATCTTTCTGGAAATATGGTTTTGCCTTTTCCAGCATTTATACAAATAGAAACATACAGTTTATAGTTTTTTGTATTTGACTGATTTCATTTTGCATAATGTTTTTGAAATTCATCCGTGGTGTTTTATGTTTTGATTAATGTCATGTGGTAATAGTGTCTTTTGTTGCTGAGTATAAATATACCACAATTTCTTCACAAGCTAATGGATATTTTGGTTGTTTCCACTTTTTATCTATTGCAAATATAGCTGCCCTGAACATCCATGTACAAGTTTTGGTATGAACACCTGCTTTTATTTCTGCTGAGTATCTGGGAATGCAATAGCTAAGTCATATAGTGGATGTGTGTAAACCTTTAAGAAATCTAAGACTGGGCTTGGGATCAGTGGCTCACGCCTGTAATCCCAGCACTTTGGGAATCTGAGGCGGGCGGATCACTTGAGGCCAGGAGTTTGAGACCAACCTGGCCAACATGGCAAAGCCCTGTCTCTACTAAAAATACAAAAATTACCTGGGCATCGTGGCATGTGCCTGTAGTCCCAGCTACTCGGGAGGCTGAGGCACAAGAATTGCTTGAACCTGGGAGGTGGAGGTTGCAGTGAGCTGAGATCGCACCACTGCACTCCAGCCTGGGCAACAGAGTGAGACTGTCTCAAAAAATAACGAACAAAACAAAAGAAACCTTAGAAACCTTAAGACCATTTTAAGAAGTTATGGAGAAAGCTTAACAAAGCATGGTGCCTCTAGGGCCAAATAGATGCATGTGCTTTTTTGACATGTAGAATCAGAAGAAGGTACCAAGGAGAAGCAGGAGGCTAAGGGTAGAATAGTACAATAAAACTTCATCACCCCTTGTTCATTCTGGACCCAAGCCAAGCTCTGGAACCCATTGACTATAAGGCAGCCTCACTCCTAGGAGGAATGTAAACACAACTCGCTAGAAATTGTAAAGTGTAATGATTTTCCCAGTCCTTCGCACCAAAATCTACACCACTGTCTCAGGTGACTGCACACTGAGAACATGTAAATACCCAGACATTTCAAGAACTACTGGACACAAGCAGGAGTTGAATTTGACACTTGGGGAACCAGTGCATCCTCATGGCTCCCCTGCTAACGTGGTAGCTTATGGGGGAGGGCAGGCAATAAATGGAGTTCTGACTAAAACCCAGTTTCCAGTGGATTCATTGAGTCCATGAATCTACTCCCCAGTCATTTCCTAAAAGTGCAATCAGAATGGACACACTTAGTAGTTGGAATAATCCATTCACTGGAACTTTGGCCTGTTGGGTAAGAGATAATATAGTGAGACAGGCCAAACAGAAGCCTTTGAAACTGACCCACCCATACTGGTGAATACAGGCATGGAAAAAGATGTAGTCATGAGAGTACAGCAGAGATTAGTGGGGCTGTGGTCTCCATCATTTTCTTATCTCCTTTAATTTGCCAGTCTGCCCCCACCCCCAGATATTAATGAATCCTGAAGAATAACTGTAGATGACTGTGAGCTCAACCATATTGTAACCCTAGTTGCAGCTATTGTGCCAAATATACAGCCTCAGCTACATGATACTAGGGCATTAAATTGTTGACTGAATTTTTTATATTTTGATAAGAAAAGGATCAAAAATAGTTAATGTTTACATGGAATGGACAAAAATATTTGCTAACAGGTTTGCTCTACCTAAGGCTATGTTAACTAATTTTTCCACTCATAATAGGGTATGAAGAGATCTGGATAGTTTGGGTAGCCCACAGAACTTCACATTAATTTACTAGATCAATGACATGAGACTAATTGGGCAGTATGAGAGCAAGGGGTGGCTAATGTGATAGAAACCTACATCTGAACCCAATCTATCCTTCTTTCTTGGTCTCAACAGAGGTCTTCTTCTCCTCTTTTTAGGGCTAATTCATTTACTTACTCAGGAATCTTGTGCTATTGATTATGCTTTCTTTGCTTATATAGTAAATATCTTCCTCTCAAGTATATCTTCCTAATCAATTTTTGAAGCTCTCTATTAAATCAAGAGCCAGAAATTCTCTCTGTACCCCAAGTCCCAACTAGTTATTGCACTTTTCTTCGTAGCATTTTGAGAGGGTTTTCCATACTTGTTACCATTCCTTTATCCTGCCCCATCCCATAATCAATTTTTTACAATTCGGTGTCAATCCCCATTATGTAATGAGAAAAGAAAAGCCATTTTAAGGTCAATAATTACCTCCATGTTGCCAAATTGCATATGTTTTAGTCAATCTCACTTGGTTTTTCAGCAGCATTTGATAATATATACCAACTCTGCAATCCTCTTGAGCTCTAGATTCGTATAACCAATAGCCTACTTGACATTTTTACTTGGATGATTCAAAGTCACCTTGAGCTCAAATTATTTAGACTAAAAGTCATAATCCAGCTGGCACATCTAGTCTTTTTTTCCAGTGGTCCCTGTCTCAGTAGCTCCAGAAGCTCAGGAGTTAACGTTCCCATTTCCGCCTTTCTCATTCCCAGTATCCCATCTAGTCCCTAGGGAGATTCTTTTATCCTCCTGGTGCTTTTCAAATTTGTCCCTTTTTCTTCTCTGCTGTCCCTCCCCTGGTTCAAGCCACCTTGTCTCTCACCTACATGATTGTAATAGCTTCCTAGGGGACGTTCTCTTATTCCCAGTTGTACTGTTCCAGTTTTGACTCTGCAGTCAGTGATTTTTTTTTTCTCTAAACAGAACCCTGATCAAGTCACCCCTTCCATAGAACACTTTCATAAAATAAGAACTGAAATATTTAATGTGGGCAAACGTGCCCTACATACATGATCGGTCCTCACTTTTCTTCATGTTCCACATGAATCTTCTACAATTCCCTCATCTTGCATTTTCCACGTAGGTAACTCTTGCCATTCAATCACCAGCTACACAGGGAAGCCTTCTCTGGCCACCTCAGTCACATCTCCCTATTACATTCTCTCAATACGTGTATAGCATTCTATTTTTTTTTAGGACAAATTTGACTACAGGTTACTCTCTGGCAAACACAGGATAAGCACTTTCAATAACACAATGCTCTTAATAATCCTATACAAGGAATAACTTTAAGGTGTTCATTTTACCTAGCAGCAAACTGGGTACAGCGGGGTGAAGTAACTTGCTCAGAGTCACACCCCCAGTCCATGGCAGTCGGGATCAACCCCAGGCATCTAACTCAGAGTCCAGACTTTTAACTATCTCACTTATGCTGCCTCTAGTCTCTCAGTGAGGTTTATCATTGCTAAAATGTGCATTTGTGAGATTGTTCATGAATGTCTATTTCCTCATTGCAAGAAAGATAGTCTGTTTTGCTCATTACTATGGTGCATATTACAACCAGTAATGAAAGCATGAAAACGATGGAGAGAATTAAATACCAGACCATGTACTGACATGACTGCATTTTAAATGTTGAGTTCCCCTCACATGTGTGCTCTACCTTGGAATTTCATATTGCTAGGTTAAATTAGCATTGGGCAGAAGAGTTTGAAATAAGCAATGAATATTTTCATAGCCTTATAACTTAATAAATTAAGAGTCTGGAGTAGAGAGATCAGCATTTCAGAAATGTTATAAAAAGTATTCACTTTTTATTCATATTGAAAGTTTCATGAACCAGAAATCACTTTTCCTTCCTCCAATTAATTATGAATTCAGACTGCTTGTCAAGCTAAAGCCAGGGGATAGTAAGAGAAGATAGCATTTTCGTGATTATAGAATAACACTTGCTCATTACATGAAATTTAAAAATGTAGAAGATTGTTAAGAAGAAATTAAGAATCAACCACTGGTTAATTTACCAGGGAAAGAAAAAAACAAACATAATATTTTGGTGCATAAATCCTTTAACACCTGTATACATAAATAAATAATATTTACATATACATATTTGCCAAATAGAAATGCATATGTATGTGTGTGTATGAGTGTGCATATTTTCAAAATCAGCATGTTATTTTAAACGAGCAATTGTAACTTAACCTTACATTAGAAGCATATTTCCCCATTGTCTTTCAAGAACATGATATTTAATGATGAAATAATATTAATTTTATGGATACACTATAATTTAAGTTACCATTTTTCTTAATTTTAGTGTTTTGTTTTACATAATAATTCAATGTTCTTTTATGTATAAATCACTGTCCACCTGTCTAAAATTTTCCTCATGATAGAGTTCCCCAAAGTGGAAAGTGGATCAGAAAGAATGAACTTTGAAGTCTGTTGATTCATATTGCCTGATTGCTTTCCAGAAAAGTTATAGGTAATTAAACACTCATAACAGAAGCATTCAAGGATGCCTGGCTTGTTATATCTCTGCCAGCATTAAATATTGATTGTGGAAACAAAATCTTTGATGGTCAAAAACTTTGATAACTCTGCGTTAATGTTTGGGAAATGGACATTCTGTGTATTTTTTTTCTTTTTCTTTATTTCTTTTTTTTTTTGTTGTTGTTGTTGAGATGGTCTCACTCTGTCACCCAGACTGGAGTACAGTGGCATGATCTCAGCTCACTGCAACCTCTGTCTCCTGGTTTCAAGAGATTCCTGTGCCTCAGCCTCTGAATAGCTGGGATTACAGGTGCGCACCACCACGCTCCGCTAATTTTTTGTATTTTTAGTAGAGACGGGGTTTTGCCATGTTGCCCAGGCTGGTCTCAAACTCCTGAGCTCAGGCAATCTGCCCACCTCGGCTTCCCAAAGTGCTAGGAATATAAGCATGAGCTAATGTGCCCGGCCAAATGGACATTCTTCTTTTTTTTTTGAGACGGAGTCTCGCTCTGTCGCCCAGGCTGTAGTGCAGTGGCCGGATCTCAGCTCACTGCAAGCTCCGCCTCCCGGGTTCACGCCATTCTCCTGCCTCAACCTCCCGAGTAGCTGGGACTACAAGCGTCCGCCACCTCGCCCGGCTAGTTTTTTGTATTTTTTAGTAGAGACGGGGTTTCACCGTGTTAGCCAGGATGGTCTCGATCTCCTGACCTCGTGATCCGCCCATCTCGGCCTCCCAAAGTGCTGGGATTACAGGCTTGAGCCACTGAGCCCGGCCCAAATGGACATTCTTATACTTTGTCAATGTGTGTAAAAAATGCTACAAGCTTCCTGTAAGGGAAATTTGAAAATTTCTGCTAAAACTTAAAATTGTCTCCTTTTTGATAGCAATTTAAGTTGCAGGAATGATACCTGAAGATATATTGATGCTTGATATCAAAGTTGTATTTAGAGAAATATTCATGGCCACCTTATTGATAATAATAAAAGGTTGTAAGCAAAACAACCGTTCCTCTGAAAGAGGTTGATCATATAAACATGGCATGGCCATACCACAGACTACTGGATCAATTAGAGCTCTGTGTGTTGAAAATAACAAATATAACAAAAAATGGCTTACACTATAAGAAAATAGATTGATAACTTGAAAGTTCAGAGGGCAGAATGGACTTTAGAGTGGCCTTAATTCTTTGTCTGTCACTGTCCCCGAAGACTGAGTTTCTTTGCTTTTCCGTTAGTAGTGTCTGTTACAACACAAGTCTGGTTCCACTTGTGACTGCAAGATGTAGATTGACTTAAGTTACGTAACCCTTATTATGTTGAAGAAGACTCTTCTATTCTTAATCTTCTTTAAAGTATTAGCAATAGGCTGGCATGGTGGCTCATTCCTGTAATTCCAGCACTTTGAAAGGCCAAAGCGGGAGGATCACTTGAGTTCAGCAGTTCGAGGCCAGCCCAAACAACATAGTGAGACTTTATCTCTACCAATAATAATAAAAATATATTTAATATTGTCAAAAGTTTTTCTGGCATTTATTGAAATCATATTTTTAACACACAATCTCTTAATGTAATATTCTACATATTAATATTCATCAGATGAATACTAAAATCAACATTGCATTTCTGGTGAGAAGAAATCTTGTTTGTGTAGGTAAATAATTTGATATACTAAAGTTCTTATTGCAATTTTTAAGAAAAGTACACAAACTTATACAAATAGGACATTAGTATATTTACATAGTGTTCAGGTCTTTTATTAATAAAGAAGTTTTGTTATCTGCTTTTACTTCAGAGATAGGACCAACTGTTACAGAGAATAGAAATTTAAACACTCTTTAAATGACAAAAATTAGAAGGAAAATAATGAAGCAAAACTTTCATGTCTCAGGCTTATGAAAAAGCAGAAGGGGTCACTGTGTAATGTTGCTTCCGGAAGGGTCAATGTCGTGCTAGAAAGAGCCTGGGACCTAAGGTTGGAGACACCTATAGAGACCAAGCCTTGACCCCACTACTAACAATCTTTTTGAGCTTACAAGTATTTTATCTAAGATTTTTGCACTTACTAGTAAAACTGGTTTTTAGGTTTCTTTTGTGTGTATGTATGCTCACAGAACTTTATGTTAAACTTTTATTAGCACATTTTTCTCTTTATTGAATGTTGAAATTCGTAGTTTTACTCATTCACTTAGCAGTCTTATTTGTACATAAATCCTTGATGACATTTCCAAGTCCTTCGTTGGTTACTAGTTTATTGATTTAAAAAAAAAAAAAAAACTTCCTCTTAATTTTGGTAATTTTTATTACACAATTGTAATGTGGTCGTGTATACTAGACTAGTTATTTTCAAAGTATAGTCCAATACATTTTTAGGACACTGCAAGGTGAAAATTATTTTCATAGTAAAATGAAGATATTTGCCTTTTCATTCTCATTTTCTTCTGAGTACATGGTATTTTCCAGAAAATAAATAATGCATCATGATATTACTACTCTGACAGCTAGTGAAAACTGTGTTCGTGTATTCTTGTGTTTAAAATATTTCTTAGTTTTAATTTTTAATATGCTAAGTATTGATAGAGATATCTCACCTACACAGAAGCACTTCGGGCTTTTGAAATACATTTTAAGTGTTAAAAGGAGTCCTGAGAGAAAAAGTTTGAGAATGAAAGCCCTGTCTAGACATTGTCCATTTTTTTAAAGTGCAAAGATTTTACATAATGACTATAAAAATATTTCTTTACTGTTAGTGTTCTCTCTGTAGGTATCTATATCTCCCTTATTTATGTTTCACACATTTAAAAATTAGATATGCCAGAAGTCTGTCCATTAGTTTCACTTTTTGCCTTACCATAGCCATAACCCTAATCCTATTCTGAATTATTTAATTTTTAGAGTTTTTGTGTCTTTTCTAAGAATCTCAAGTTTAATAGTTCATTAAATTTTATTCTTTATTGGTTAACATGAAAACATTTAAAGCTATACTTGAGGGCAAAAGGTTTTGGCCTAAACATGTAAAACAAACCAACCTAATGTTCATGTGCTACAGCAATAGAAATAGAAATGTCTTAGACATAAAAAGCCTCAGAAACAATATCCACTTGTTTTTCTTTGAAAAAGTATTTGAAGGGTGGGCGTGGGGGCTCATGCCTGTAATCCCAGCACTTTGGGAGGCCGAGGCGAGCGGATCATGAGGTCAGGAGATCGAGACCATCCTGGCTAACACAGTGAAACCCTGCCTCTACTAAAAATACAAAAAAATTAGCTGGGCGTGGTGGCTGGCGCCTGTAGTCCCAGCTACTCGGGAGGCTGAGGCAGGAGAATGGAGTGAACCTGGGAGGTGGAGCTTGCAGTGAGCGAAGATTGTGCCACTGCACTCCAGCCTGGGAGACAGAGCAAGACTCTGTCTCAAAAAAAAAAAAAAAAAACAAAAAAACAAAAA